>NC_081358.1:124769689-124972189 GCF_030684315.1 Stegostoma tigrinum | reverse complement strand
TCTTGGAGCGGGCCTCGGCGTAAAAGGAGCGCAGCGCCCGGCACAGCTCCTCCTTCCCCAGGAGCTCAAACTCCGGAGGCTGCTCCTTCTCGCTCAGGTACTCCCGGAAAATCTTCACCGCGTACCGGGTGGCCAGCCGGGTGTTCTCACTCACACCCGCCGCCGCCGCCCCGACTAACTCCGGCACCACCGGGCCCTCCTCATCCCGGCAACGCCACCGCGTCCGCGGCCGGAAAACCCGGGGCCCGGGACCGGCCACGCCGCCCCCCGCCACCGCTTCACCTCCGCCGCCGCCGCCGCTCGCTGGCATCGCCCGGCACCGAGCGGAGCATGCGCGGCACCGCCACCACCGCCCGGCATTGGAGAGGGGTGTTGGGGGGGGGCGGGGGGGGGTTGTGGGTTACGGGACGGTTTGGTGGTGGGGGGGGGGGGGGGGGAGAGTCTTGCGAGGGGAGGGTGGGGTAGAGATCTGATGGGAGGGGAGGGAGGGTGGGAGAGAGATCTGTTGGGAAGGAAGGGGAGGGTGGGGGAGACATCTGATGGGAGGGGAGGGAGGGTGGGGGAAAGTCTTGCGAGGGGAGGGTGGGAGGGTGGGAGAGAGATCTGTTGGGAAGGAAGGGAAGGAAGGGGAGGGTGGGGGAGACATCTGATGGGAGGGGAGGGAGGGTGGGGGAAAGTCTTGCGAGAGGAGGGTGGGGTAGAGATCTGATGGAAGTGGAGGAGAGATCTGATGGGAAGGGAGGGTGGGGGGGAGATCTGATGGGAGGGTGGGGCAGAGATCGGATGGAGGGGAGGGTGGGGGGGAGATCTGATGGGAGGGTGGGGCAGAGATCGGATGGAGGGGAGGGTTGGGGAGAGATCTGATGGGGAGGGAGGGTGGGAGAGAGATCTGTTGGGAAGGGAGGGTGGGGGAGACATCTGATGGGAGGGGAGGGAGGGTGGGGGAGAGTCTTGGGAGGGGAGGGAGGGGTAGAGATCTGATGGGAGGGGAGGGAGGGTGGGAGAGAGATCTGTTGGGAAGGAAGGGGAGGTTGGGGGAGACATCTGATGGGAGGGGAGGGAGGGTGGGGGAGAGTCTTGCGAGGGGAGGGTGGGGTAGAGATCTGATGGGAGGGGAGGGAGGGTGGGAGAGAGATCTGTTGGGAAGGAAGGGAAGGAAGGGGAGGGTGGGGGAGACATCTGATGGGAGGGGAGGGAGGGTGGGGGAGAGTCTTGCGAGGGGAGGGTGGGGTAGAGATCTGATGGGAGGGGAGGAGAGATCTGATGGGAAGGGAGGGTGGGGGGGAGATCTGATGGGAGGGTGGGGCAGAGATCGGATGGAAGGGAGGGTTGGGGAGAGATCTGATGGGTGGGGAGGGTGGGTTAGGGTGGAGATCTGCTGGTAGTGGAGGGGAGGGTGGAGGAGAGGTCTGTTGCGTGGGGAGGGTGGAGTAGAACTCTGATGGGAGGGTGGACGAGAGATCTGATGGGAAGGAAGGGAAGGGTGGGGGAGAGATCTGATGGGAGGGGAGGGTGGGGGAGAGATCTGATGGGAAGGGAGCAGAGGGTGGGGGAGAGATCTGATGGGAGGGGAGGGTGGGGGAGAGATCTGTTGGAAAGGGATGGGAGGGTGGGGTGGAGATCTGTTGGGAAGGGATGGGAGGATGGGGAAGAGATCTGATGGGAGGGTGGGGGAGAGATCTGATGGAAGTGGAGGTGAGGGTGGGGGAGAGGTCTGTTGCGAGGGGAGGGTAGGGGTAGAGATCTGATGGGAGGGTGGAGTAGAGATCTGATGGGAGGGGAGGGCGGGGGAGAGATCTGTTGGGAAGGAGGGGCAGGGTGGGGAGAGATCTGATGGGAGGGGTGGGTGGGGGAGAGATCTGTTGGGAAGGAAGGGAAGGGTGGGGGAGAGATCTGATGGGAGGGGAGGGGAGGGGTGGTGGAGAGATCTGATGGGAAGGGAACGGAGGGTGAGGGAGAGATTGGATGGAGGGGAGGGTGGGGGAGAGATCTGAGGGGAGGGGAGGGTCGGGGAGAGATCTGATGGGAGGGAAGGGGAGGGTAGGGGAGAGATCTGATGAGAAGGGAGCGGAGGGTGGGGGAGAGATCTGATGCGAAGGGAGCAGAGGGTGGGGGAGAGATCTGATGGGAAGGGAGGGTGGGGAGAGATCTGATGGGTGCAGAGGGTGAGGGAGAGGTCTGATGGGAAGGGAAGGGAGGGGTGGGGGAGAATCTGATGGGAGGGGAGGGTGGGGGAGAGATCTGATGGGAGGGAAGGGTAGGTGAGAGATCTGATGGGAGTGGAGGGTAGGGTAGAGATCTGATGGGAGGGGAGGGTGGGGGAGAGATTTGATGGGAAGGAGGGGTGGGGGAGAGATCTGATGGGAAGGGAGCAGAGGGTGGGGGAGAGATCTGATGGGAAGGAGGGATGGGGGAGAGATCTGATGGGAAGGGAGGGTGTGGAAGAGATCTGATGGGAAAGTGGGGAAGGTGGAGGAGAGGTCTGATAGGGCGGTGAGGGAGAGCTCAGATGAGAAGGGAGGGTGGGGGAGAGATCTGATGATAGGGGAGAGATGGTATGAAGGGAGGGTGGGTGAGAGATCTGATGGGACGGGAGGGGAGTGTGGGGGAGAGATCTGATGGGTGGGGAGGGAGGGGCAGGTGGGGAGGAATCTGATGGCAAGGGAGGGGAGATGTGGGAGGGTCGGGGAGAGAGCTGATGGGAAGGGAGGGGAAGATGGGGGAGAGATCTGATGGGAAGGGAGGGGTTGGGAGCCTGGGGAAGAGATCTGATGGGAAGGGAGGGGAGAGATGGGAGGGTCGGGGAGAGATCTGATGTGAAGGGATGGGAGGGTGGGGTAGAGATCTGATGGGAAGGGAGGGGAGGATCGGGGAGAGATCTGATGGGAAGGGAGGGGAGGGTGGGGGAGATTGATGGGAAGGGAGGGGAGGATGGAGAGATCTAAAGGGAGGGGAGAGAGATCTGATGGGAGGGGAAGTGGGAGATTGATGAGAGGGGAGGGGGAGATCTGATGATAGGGAGGGAAAGGGGACAGATCTGATGAGTGGGGGGAGGGGTGGGGGAGAGAGAGAGAGGGGAGGGGTGAGGACAGGAATGATGGGAGGGGAAGGGGTGGGGAGTGGGGTAGTAATGAGATAGGAGGGGAGGTGCGGAGAAGAGATGGGAGGGAAGGGGGGGGAAGAGATCTGATGGGAGGGGAGGGGGCAGTGATGGGAGGGGAGGGGGAAGAGATCAGAGGGGATGGGGAAGAGTAGAACATAGCACAGTACAGGCCCTTCGGCCCTTGATGTTGCGCCGACCTGTGAAACCAAACTGAAGCCCAACTAATCTACACTATTCCATTATCATCCATATGTTTATCCAATGACCATCTAAATGCCCTTAAAGTTGGCGAGTCTACCACGGTTGCAGGCAGGGCATTCCACGCCCTTACTACTCTCTGAGTAAAGAACCTACCTCTGACATCTGTCCTATATCTATCACCCCTCAATTTAAAACTCTATCCCCTTGTGCTGGTCATCACCATCTGAGGAAAAAGGCTCTCACTGTCCACCCTATCTAACCCTCTGATCATCTTCTATGTCTCTTATTATGTCACCTCTCAACCTTCTCTCTAACGAAAACAGCCTCAAGTCCGTCAGCCTTTCCTCATAAGATCTTCCCTCCATATCAGGCAACATCCTGGTAAATCTCCTCTGCACCCTTTCCAATGCTTCCACATCCTTACTACAATGCGGCAACCAGGACTGTACCCAATACTCCTAGTGCGGCCGCACCAGAGTTTTGTACAGCTGCAACATGACCTCATGGTTCCGAAGCTCAATCCCTCTACCAATAAAACCGAAAACACCGTACGCCTTTCTTAACATCCCTGTTAACCTGGGTGGCAACTTTCAAGGATCTGTGTACATGGACACAGAGATGTCTCTGCTCATCCACACTACCAAGAATCTTACCATTAGCCCAGTACTTTGCCTTCTGTTTACTCCTACCAAAGTGCATCACCTCACACTTGTCTGCATTAAACTCTATTTGTCACCTCTCAGCCCAGCTCTGCAGCTTATCTATGTCTCTTTGCAACCTACAGCATCCTTCGTCACTATCCACAACTCCACCGACCTTAGTGGCGTCTGCAAATTTACTAACCCATCCTTCCACGCCCTCATCCAGGTCATTTCTAAAAATGACAAACAGCAGTGGACCCAACACCGACCCTTGCGGTATACCACTAGTAACTGGTCTCCAGGATGAACATTTCCCATCAACCACCACCCTCTGTCTTCTTCCAACTAACAAATTTTTGATCAAACCACTAAATCACCCTCAATCCCAATGCTCCGTATTTTCTGCAATAGCCTACCATGGGGAATCTTATCAAACGCTTTACTGAAACCCATATACACCACATCAACCGCTTTACCCTCATCCACCTGTTTGGTCACCTTCTCAAAGAACTCAATAAGGTTTGTGAGGCATGACCTACCCTTCACAAAACTGTGTTCACTATCCCTAATCAAATTATTCCTTTCTAGATGATTATAAATCCTATCTCTTATAATCCTTTCCAACACTTTACCCACAACCGAAGTAAGGCTCGCTGGTCTGTAATTATAATTGAACACGGGGAGAACATTTGCTATCGTCCAGTCTTCTAGCACTATTATTGAACATAATGACGACATAAAGAGCAAAGCCAAAGGCTCTACAATCTCCTCCCTGGCTTCCCAGAGAATCCTAGGATACCTCCCATCCAGCCCAGGGGACTTATCTATTTTCACACTTTCCAGAATTTCTAACACCACCACCTTATTAACCTCAATCCCATCTAGCCTAATAGCCTGTACCTCAGTATTCTCCTCGAAAACATTGTCTTTTTCCTGTGTGAATACTGATGAAAAATATTCATTTAGTGCCTCTCCTATCTCTTTGGACTCCACGCACATCTTCCCACTACTGTCCTTGACTGGCTCTAATCTTACTAGTCATTCTTTTATTCCTGACATACCTGTAGAAAGCTTCAGAGTTCTCCTTGATCCTACCTGCCAAAGACTTCTCATGTCCCCTCCTGGATCTTCTTAGCTCTCTCTTTAGGTCCTTCCTGCCTAAGTTGTAATTCTCAAGCACCCTAACTGAGCCTTCACATGTCATTTTTTACATAAGCCTCCTTCCTCTGACAAGAGTTTCAACTTCTTTAGTAAACCACGGTTACCTCGCTCAACCACGTCCTCTCTGCCTGACAAGTACATACTTATCAAGGACATGCATTAGCTGTTCCTTGAACATGCTCCACATTTCAATCATGCCCAACCCCTGCAGTTTCCTTCCCCATCCTATGCATCCTAAATCTTGCCTAATCGCCTCATAACTGCCTTTCCCCCAGCTATAACTCTTGCCCTGCGGTATATACCTATCCCTTTCCATCGCTAAAGTAAACGTAACCGAACTGTGGTCACTATCACCAAAGTGCATACGTCCCTCCAACTCCAACATCTGGCCTGGTTCATCACCCAGAAACAAATCCAAAGTGGCCTCACCTCTTGTTGACCTATCTACATACTGTGTCAGGAAACTCTCCTGCACACGTTGGACAAAAACTGACCCATCTAACGTACTCGACCTATAGCATTTCCAGTCAATATCTGGAAAGTTAAAGACCCCATAACAACTATCCTGTTACTTTCACTCCTATCCAGAATCATCTTGGCAATCTTGGGAGGGGAGGGGGAAGTGATAGGAGGGGAGGGGGAAGAGAGGAGTGGAGAAGGAGTGGGGAGTGGAGAGATGGGAGGGGAGCGGAGATGAGAGGGGGGAGAGATGGTGGGGGAGAGAGTTGGGAGTGGAGGGGAGAGAGATGGAAGGGGAGGAGAGATGGAAGGGGAGGAGAAGGGGGAGAGATGGGATGCAGGGGAGTGGGAGGGGAAAGGATGGGATGGGATGTGAGTAGAGGGCGTGAAGAGATGGGAAGGATGGGTGGGGAGAGAAGGGGGTCAGGGATGGGAGGGTAGGGGAGAGGTGAAGGGGTGGGAGGCGAGGGGAAGGGAGGAGTGAAGAGATGCGGGTGGAGAGGGAAGAGAATGGGAGGGATGGAGGGAGGGATAAAGATGGGCAGGAGATGGGTGAAGGGATGGGAGGGGAGGGGAAGAGATGAGCCGGGGCAGACAGTTAGATGGGATGGGGAAGGGTGGGGGACAGATGGGAGGGGGAGGGAGAGAGACGGGGAGGGGGGAAAGAGAGGAGAGAGGGAATGGGGAAGGTGGGATAGGGAGAGTGGGGAAGGGGGGATAGGGAGAGAGGGGAGTAGAAGGCCAGGTGTGAGAGGTGAGGGGGTTTGAGAGGGGAGTGAGAATGGGTGGATGGGGTGAGAGGGAAGGGGAAAGGGGGTACGGGTGAAGGGGCGGATGGGGAGAGTGGGAGTGGGAAGGGGCAATGGAGTGAGAGGGGGGAAGGGGAGGTGGTGATGGAGAGAGAGAGTGGAGATGGAAGGAAGGGAGAGAGGTGAAGTGGAGCAGCCAAGAGAGGGCAGGGGGAGGGGTGGTGAGAGGGGAAGAAGAAGTGGGGGAGAGAGAGGACAGGTAAGGGGTGTGAGAGAAGAGGCAGAAGGAGGGGAAGCGGGGTATAGGAGGGGTAGAGAGGGAAGGGGGAAGCAGGGGAGAGAGGGGAAGGAGGAAGAGAGGGAAGTCGGGGGAGGAGGGGAAGAGGTGGGTGGGGTGAGGGGAAAGGGAGGGAGTGGGAGTGTTGTCGGAGCTGCACCCATTCAGGTAAATGCAGCATAGGCCATCACAGTCCTGACCTGTGCCTTATAGATGGTGTGGAGTCAGGAGGTGCAGAATTGCACTGCACAATTCTGGCCTTTGACCTACTCCTGTAGCCACCATGTTTAACATGGTTAATCCTGTTCAGAATCAGGTTAATGTTAAACTCTGGTGTGGTTAGTTGGGAATCATCAATGCTAAGAGTACTGAATGTCAACGATGGGTAGATTCTCTCAGGGATGTTCATTGCCTGGCATTTTTGTTGTCGAGCATAGAACGTAGAACAGTACACACAGTGCAGGCCCTTCGGCCCATCATGTGGTACCAAACTTTTACTCTAATCCTAAGGTCTATCTAACCTCCACCCCTACCCACCTCTACACCTACCTTATACTATCATCTATATGCCTATATATTAGCCGCTTACATGCCCCTAATGAGGCTCACTCCACTACCCTCTCCGGCAATGCTTTCCAAACCTCGACCACTCTCTGAGTAAAGAACTACCTCTGACATCTCCCCTATATCTACCTCCACTCACTTTAAAACTCTGCCCCTTCGTAATAGCTATCTCCCACCCTCGGAAAAAGTCTCTGGCTGTCCACTCTATCCAATACCTCTGATCATTTTGTACACCTCTATCAAGCCACCTCTCATCCTTCATCATTCTGAAGAGAAAATCCCTAGCTCTTTCAACCTTTCCTCGTAAGACCTTCCCTCCATTCCAGGCAACATCCTGGTAAATCTCATCTGCACCTTTTCCAACATTTCCACATCCTTCCTGTAATGAGGCAACCAGAACTGGACACAATACTCCAGGTGTGGCCGAACCAGGCTTTTGTACTGCTGGAGCATAACTTCACGGCTGTTGAACTCAATCTCTCTATTAATGGAAGCTAACATACCATACGCCTTCTTAACAACTCTATCCACCTGGGTGGCAGCTTTCAGGGAACTGTGAACATGAACCCCAAGATCCCTCTGCTCCTCCACTGTGCCAAGAATCTTTCCATTAACTCTATATTCTGTTTTCAAGTTTGTCCTTCCAAAATGAATCACCTCACACTTTTCAGGGTTAAACTCCATCTGCCACTTCTCAGCCCAGCACTGCATCTTACCAATGTCCCTTTGTAACCTAGAACAGCCCTCCGCACTGTCCACAACTCAACCCACCTTTGTATCGTCCAAAAATTTACTAATCCATCCTTCCACTCCTACATACAAGTCATATATAAAATTCAAAAATAGAAGAGGACCCAGAACAGATCCTTGTGGTACACCACTCGTAACTGAGCACCATGTTGAATATTTTCTGACCACTACCATCCTTTGTCTTCTCAGGGTCAGCCAGTTCGGAATCCAATCTGCCATATTTCCCCCTATTCCAAGCCTCCTTACCTTCTGCATGAGCCCACCATGGGGAACCTTGTCAAACGCCTTACTTAAATCCATGTGTACCACATCCCCTTCATGCTCTACATTCATCCTCGTGTTTGGTCATCCCTTCAAAGAATTCAATAAAGTTTGTGAGGCATGATCTATCCCTCACAAATCCATGCTGACTCTCATGAACGAAACTGTGATAATAAGTCCTGTCTCTCAGAGCCCTTTCCAATAATTTGCCCACCACTGAAGTAAGGCTAACTGGCCTGTAATTTCCAGGGTTATCCCTATTCCTTTTCTTGAACAAGGGAATGATGTTTGCCACTCTCCAATCTTCCGGCGCTATACCGTGCACAGTGAAGACGAAAAGATCATCGCCAAATGCCCTGCGATCTCTTCCCTCATTTCCCATAGGACCCTTGGATTAATCCCATCAGGCCCAGGGGATTTACCTATCTTCAAGTTCCTCAGAATTCCTAGTATATCTTCCTTACTAACATCGACCTCCTCTAGCCTACCAGCCTGTTTCACACTGTCTTCCTGTACAACTAGGTTCCTCTCAGTTGTCAATGCTGAAGATAAGTATTCATTAAGGACTTCTGTTATCTCTTTCGGCTCTGTGCACAAATTCCCTTTACAATCCTTGATCAGCCCTACCCTTTCTCTGGTCATTCTCTCATTCCTCATGTATGTGTAAAAAGCCTTGGAGTTTTCCTTGATCCTATCTGCCAAGGTTTTCTCAGCCCCCTTATCGCTCTCCTAAGCCCTTTCTTCAGCTCCTTCCTGGATAACTTGTATCCCTCTGGAGCCTTTTCCGATCCTTGTTTCTGAAACCTTACATAAATATTCTTCTTCCTCTTAACTAGTCGTTCGACCTCTCTTGAGCACCAAGGCTCCCTCACTTGACCGCATCCTCCCTGGCTACTAGGGACAAACAAATTGAGCATACGCAGTGTGCATTCCTTAAATAATCTCCACATTTCAATAGTGCTCTTCCCTGACAGCATCTGTTCCCATTTTATGTTACCCAGTTCTTGCCTAACAGAATTATAATTACCTTTCCCCCAATTATAAACCTTACCCTGCTGCATGACTATTGTAACAGAGTTATGATCGCTACTGCCGAAATGCTCTCCTACCAACAGGTCTAACACTTGTCCCAGTTCGTTGCCAAGCACCAAATCCAAAGTGGCCTCTCCTTGTGTTAGCCTATCGACATACCATGTCAGGAATCCTTCCTGAACAAACTGGACAAAATCTGCTCCGTCTAAACTATTACAACTAAAATGTTTCCAATCAATTTTTGGAAAGTTGAAGTCACCCATGACTACAACCCCGTGACTTCTGCACCTTTCCAGTATATGCCCCCCAATCCGCTCCTCTACTTCCCTGCAACTGTTAGGGGCTCTGTACCTATGTTACTTGCCACTTGTAAACCCAATCACCAATGGTGCTGAACACATGTTCACCGATAGTTGCACACTCTATTTCTGACTTCACGATGGACAGAAGGTCACTGATGGAGCAGCTGAAGATGGTTGGGCCTAGTCACCATCCGGAGGAACTCCTGCGAGGTGGCCTGGAGCAGAGATGATTGACCTCCAACAACCATTTACATAGCAGAATCAACAAGTGATAGATGAACTCCCACAGTCAATGGGTCAGATTTAAGCTCTGCAGTCCTGCCACATCCAGTCGTGAATGGTGGTGGACAAGTAAACAGCTCATTGGAGGAGGAGGAGGCTCCACAAATATCCCCATCCTCAATGATGTGGGAGCCCAATTCATCAGTGCAAAATATAAAATGGGAGCATTTGCAAAAATGTTCCACATTTCTACAGGTTTGATTCCCTGGCTTGATGGTAATGGTTGAGTGTGGGTTATGCCAGGCCATAAGGTTATGGATTGTGCTGGAGTACAATTCCGCTAGTGTTGATACCCAGTCTTGAGTAGCTAGATCTGTGTGAAGTCTGTCCCATTGAGCACGGTGATAGTGCCACACAACACGATGGGAGTGGCCTGCTGTGTTCATCCAGCTTTACATCTTGTTATCTATGATGGAAGTTGATCTCAATGTGAAGGCGGGACTTCGTCTCCACACAGACTGTGCGATGGTCAATCTTACCTATACTGTCATGGACAGATGCATCTGCAACTGGCAGGTTGGCAGGATGAGATCAAGTCTGTTCTTCTCTCCAGTTGGTTCCCTCACCACCTGCCGCAGACCCAGTCTAGCAGCAATGTCCTTTAGGACCCGACCAGCTCAATCAGTAGTTCTGCTGCTGAGCCACTCTTAGTGGTGAGTATTAAAACTCCCCATCCAGAATACATTCTGTGCCTTTGTCACCATCAGCCAAGGGAGGATGGTAGATGGTAAGCAGCAAGACATTTCCTTGCCCATGTTTAACCTGGAACCATGAGACTTCGTGGGGTCCAGATTCAATGTTGATGACTCAGGAATGGTGATAATATTCTCTGGGACATTGTCATACTGATGGAACTGTATCTCCCACACAAGGTCAGTTTGTGGCTTGACTAGGCTGTGAAACAGCCCTCCCAGTTTTGGCACTAGCCCCTAGAAATTAGTAAGGAGAGCTTTGCAGTAAGATAAGCCTGTTTCTGCCATTGTTTCTAGCGAGTTAGTCAATACCAGATGGCTGCTTTGTTCAGACTTTTTATACGGTTTGATTAAAACCCTAAATAGTGAGTGTCGCCAGGCCATTTCAGGGTATTTCAGAATACATGGCCAAAAAAGAACATGGTATAGTTCATTGCAAAAGTGAGCCATTTAACAGTCAGTCCCATTGAGGATCTTGAGTCACAAGTAGACCAGAATGGGTAAGGACGGCAGATTTCCTTCGCTTAACGACATTAGTGAACCAGATGGGATTTTTCAACAATTGGCATTGGATTAATCATAGAACCCCTACACAATGAAAGCCGTACCAGGATGTAGGCATTTGTGTCATTTGTATTATTTGTATCAGACCACAGCAATACAATCTCCTCTACCACATTTTGAACAGCTGAAAATGCATCACAATTGTAGGTTATTAATGTAAAATCAGATAGGAAATGATAACAGAGATAGTAAGCCCATTCAGCCCATCAAGTCCAAACTGACCCTCTAAGAGCATCCCACCCCTGTAAACCTCCATTCCCCATGGCTAACCCATCTAACCTTTACATCTTTGGACTGTGAGAGGAAACCAGAGCACCTGGAGGAAACCCACACAGACACAGGGAAAACGTACAAACTCCACACAGGCAGTCACCTGAGGGTAGATTCAAATCCAGGTCTCTGGCGCTGTGAGGCAGCAGTGCTAACGGCTGGACAACCATGCCGCCCCAACGGTCACCTTTAGAATTTTCATCCAGGACTTTTTTAAAAGTTGAATTTATATTCTGCTATCTGTTGTGGTGGGATTCGAACCAGCGTCCCCAGAACATTTCCTGGGTATTTGAGTTTCTAATCCAATAACAAATGACAATATAAAGTAATTGTTAAAAATTTGGATCTACCACAGATACATTTTCAGTAGCATGTCTAATTCTCATTAGCTATGCATTCTTGCTCTCATGGACACTAACACACTCTGCTCAAGATGTACTTACAAAGTCCTAGCAATATTGGAAGATAAAACAAAATTCACCAAGTGACAACGGTAAAATCACCATTCAGAGCCAGCAAACTTGCATCATATCAACAAACTGCATTCATATAATACGTTTGACTCAGTAAAACATCATAAGGTATGTAATATCATCGCAACAAAATCCAGGTGTATGATTTTGCAACAAAGAATCCAGAAGATACCATTTAACAACCAAGATCTAGGCGTTTATATCATTTGTATTATTTGTATCAGACCACAGCAAAACAACCTCCTCTACCACATTTTGAACAGCTGAAAATACATCACGATTGTATGTTATTAATGTAAAATCAGATAGGAAATGATAACAGAGATAGTAAGAACTGCAGATGCCGGAGCCAGAGATTGCACAGTGGAGGAACACAGCAGGCCAGGCAGCATCAGAAGACCCTTCTGAAGGGTCCCAACCCGAAACGTCAACTTTCCTGCTCCTCTGATGCCGTCTGGCCGGCTGTGTTTCTCCAACTCCACACTGTGTTATATGTGACTGATAACAAATTGGATCCTTAATGTTATCAGATAATCGACTTCATAGATAGCCACTTAGCACGTACCAGTGAATGTGTATATTAAGAGCATGGATACAATGATTGACAGGTAACCAATGGTGAATAAATCACGAAAATATTTCCACATTAATATCCATACTTATGGCCCTCAGTAGTTGTAGGGTCACAACATTAACAAAAAATCATATTGGTCATAAAAAAAACATGGTATAATTCATTGCAACAGAGGGTTTAATGTATTTCGTACAATTTACAGAACAGAAATAAACAAGTTGACCCCACTGCTCACTTTCAGTGCTTATATGTCACTAATAATGTCTTATCATTCCTCATCTAATTATATTAGTGTAATCCTCTCCTGGAAGTGTCTACCTAACTTGGCCTTAAATTCATCCATACCCATTTACTTCAACCATTGCCTGTGGGAAATGAATCCATACAGTCGGCATTCTGTTTAAAAAGTTTCATTTGAATTGTCTATTGGATTTCTTGGTGGCTGTTCTTATTGATGGTCTTTAGACTTGTTCCTTTAAGTTATCTTAGGTTGGGTCTGTTCTCATTGGAATTTAGAAGAATGAGGCCATCTTATTGAAACATAAATCTTAGGGGACATGACACAGTAGATGTCGAGAGGTTGTTTTTCCTTCTGGGAGAGTCTCGTACTAGAGGGTATAATCTCAGAATCAGGGGTCACATAATTAAGACAGAGATGAGGAAGAATTCCTTCCCCTAGAATCAGTGGAATTCTTTACCGCAGAGGGCTGTTCAGGGTGGGACATTAAGTGTATTCAAGGCTGAAATAGATTTGCAATCAGTAAGGAAATGAAGGGTTATGGGGAAAATGCAGAAAAGTGGATCTGAAGACCACCAATTAGCCACAATCTCATTGAATGATGGAACAGACTTGATGGGCTGAATGGTCTACTTCCTCACCTCCTTCTTATGGTATTAAAATCTTTCTCCTTTCCACTTCACAGTTATGCAGTTATCTTGGTAAATTTTGTTTTTCAGCCGTTCCTATGCCCCTGCATACCCACAGTATTGTAATGATAATGTAAATAATTGTTACAAATTTGGATCCACGACAGATACATTTTCAATGGTATGAGTCATTCTCCAATGTAGACTACTCATTCTTGTTCTTATGAATAAGAACACAAACTTCTCTAGAAGTACCTACAAATTAGGATTAATAATTCAAATATTTTTCACTTTATTCTTTCACAGGATCTGGGTTGGGCCGGCCAACATTTATTACCTAGCTCTAATTGCCCTGAAATGGATTAATTTGCTCAGCCATTTCACGGAACAGTTAAGAGCCTGCTATATTACTGTGGGTCTGGGGTTAATAGTGGGTGACCAACAGCTAAGGACGGCAGACTTCCTTCTCTGCATGACATGAGTGAACCAGATGAGTTTATATGACAATCAACACATGGGTACCATTACCAGAGATGAGCTCTCAATTCCAAATTTTTAATCATTACGTTCAACTTGGGCAATCTGCCTTTGTAGGATTTGAACCCATGTCCCCAGATAGCAGTGCCAATGTTGACATTTGGAAACACCACCCACCACATAATGGCAGATACTCATGTGACTTGGACAATGTTGTCTATCTCATACTCTGCAAGAAAGGATGCCCCAAAGCATTGTTCATTGGTGAGACAATGCAGATGCTATGACAATGGATGAATGGATACCATGCAACAATTGCCAGACAGCATGAAGTGACCAGGAAGGTTAATGAGGTCAGAGCGATAGATGTAGTCAATATAGATTTCAGTAAGGTCATTGGTAAGGTTCCACATGGTAGGCTGCTCTGTAAGGTTAGATTGCATGGAATCCAGGGAAAGCTGGCAGATTGGACATACAATTGGCTTGATGGTAGGAAGCAGAGTATAAGAGTAGAAGGATGCTTGTTGGACTGGAAGCCTGCGACTAGTGGTGTGCTTCAGTGATCGGTGCTGGGCCCATTGCTGTTTGTTATCTATGTCAATTTAAATTTAGATGAGAATGTACAAATCATGATTAGTAAGTTTGTGGATGATGCTAAAATAGGCGGTATCGTGGACAGTGAGGAAGGCTGTTAGAAATTGCAGCAGGATCTTGATCAGCTGGGCAAGTGGCCTGAGAAATGGCAAATGGAGTTTAATATGGAGAAGTGTGAGGTGTTGCATTTTGGAAAGACGAATCCAGGCAGGAGTTTTATGGTGAATGGTGGGGCCTTAAGGAGTATAATGGAACAGGGGGACTTTGGAGTTCAGGTGCACGGTTCTCTGAAATTGGAGTCCCTGGTAGACAGGGCAGTGAAGAAGACTTTTGGCAAACTGACCCTCATCAGTCAGGGCATTATGTGTAGATGTTGGGAGGTTATGTTGCAGCTGTACACGACATTGGTGAGGCTGCAGTTGGAGTATTGTGTTCAGTTTTGGTCACCTTACTATAGGAAAGATGTTGTTAAACTGGAAAGAGTGCAAGGGGGGCTTTACAAGGATGTTGCCACATATCAAGGGACTGAGTTATAGGGAAAGATTGGACAAGCTCTTCCTTTAGAGCATAGGAGATGTGGGGGGATCTTATAGAACTGTGTAAGATCATGAAAGGCATGAATATGGTGAATGCAGTCAATCTTTTTCCCTGGGTTGGGGAATCAAGGACTAGAGGGTATCAATTTAAGGTAAGACTGGAGAGAATATATAAGAATCTGAGGTGTAACTTTTTTTACACAAAGGATGGTATGCATATGGAATGCAGTGGAAGTGGTTGTGGATGTACATTAAGCGTGTACACTAAGAGGGAAGCATGTTTCCGCTGATGGGGGAGTCCAAGACCAGAGGACACAGTTTAAAAATAAGGGGTAGGCCATTTAGAACGGAGTTGAGGAAAAACTTCTTCCCCCAGAGAGTGGTGGATATATGGAATGCTCTGCCCCAGAAAGCAGTGGAGGCCAACTCTCTGGATACTTTCAAGAAAGAGATGGATAGAGCTCTTAAAGATGGTGGAATCAAGGGTTATGGGGATAAAGCAGGAACAGGATACTGATTGTGGATGATCAGCCATGATCATAATGAATGGTGGTGCTGGCTCAAAGGGCCAAATGGCCTACTCCAGCACCTATTGTCTATTAACAACATTTAAAAGGCATTTGGACAAATACATGTATAGGAAGGGTTTAGAAGGATATGGGCCAAATGCATGGGGTTAGCATGGATGGACATTTTGGTTGGCGTGGACCTGTATGGACCAAAGTGCTGTAGGACTCTATGAGTCTGTGACAAGGATGTTCCCTCACAGTGGGGGAACACTGCAGTGGTCAAGGACATTCAGCCTCTGATCTTTGGGTAAGCATCCTCCACAGTGGCCTTCAAGATACAGGACAATACAGAATTGCTGAGCAGAAACTGATAGCCAAGTTCCGTACCAATGAAGATGGCCTCATCCTCAACCACGATCATAGGTTCATGCCATGTGACATGTAACCCCACCATACTGTTCTCTTTCTGTAAAATCTTCATTACGGTCTTGTGTTGAGACCATCACCTTGATAACTAGTTATGGTCTCCCTATGTTAATTAGTTTGTGCAGTTTTGGATTCCTTGTTACTTTGGTTAGACCCCCAGCATGCGACTCTTATACATATCATGTTATTCCAGCTGTTTGGTTTGTCTCCAGCACCACCTTATTTTCAATTTTTCGCAATTGTCTCTCAGCCTCATTTAATCAGATTATAGATCATTCCTTCACTTGTTATTCAGCTGTTGACACTTTACTCACACTGTCTGCCACTTTTGATCACCTGCAGAGACTTGCTATTCAGCCTGTCAACACTCCACTCACACCATTTGTACAATCTTTTGATCTCTCTGTCTGTAAATTCTCAGCCTGTGGGTTCTCTTCACTTCCAACTGATGAAGGAGCAGCGCTCAGAAAGCTTGTCATTTCACATAAACCTGTTGGGCTATAGCCTGGTATCAGGTAACTTCTGACCTTGTCCACCCCAGTCCAATATCAGCATCTCCACACCATGGCAAAATAAAGACATAAAAATTAATGTATTAGAATGGGTTATGGATTAACTAACAGGCAGAAAGAGGCTAAGATTAAACGAGTCATTGTCATGTTGGCAGGCTGTGACGAGTGAGATTATGCAAGAACATAAAATGTAGGAGCAGAACTAGGCCATTCAGCCAACTAAATCTCCCCCTTTCAATGAGATCATGGCTGATCTGATTATCCTCAACTCCAACTTCCTGCCTTTTCCCCTCACTGATCAAAAATCTATCTCAACCTTGAATATACGTCATGGCCCACTCTCGACACCCCTCTGTGGTAAAAATTCCATAGATTCACTCCCTGCTGAGAGAAGAAGTCCCTCCCCATTTCTGTCTTAAATAAGTTCTTGGATCCTAGATATTCACTATTGTTATAAAGTGTCTTCATGATTAATATTGCTTGGAGAATTTAAGTTTTGAAGAACTGTGGAAAGAGAAATTTCTTCCAATTTTGCAGACATAAAAGGTCCATGAACTTTTACTATCATTTATGAGACTTTTATTTTAAATAAGGCTTCTTATAAATTACATGACTGATGATAACTGCTTATTTCGCTGTAAATGTCACCTAGTTTTGAACAATGACTGGCTTGGGGATATAGCCTTGTTGATCCAGATCAGTTGGAGTAAAGCCAGGTTAGCCATACTGTAGGGATTCTATGATTCCATTACCAGTTGAGTTAGAGGGAAGCCTGCTAAGAACAAGCTGATTTGGAGGAAAGCTTCCTAAAAACAAGCAGCTCAGCCAGCCTCCCCCATTTCTGCAAAGAAAATCCTCTTGAGTTGTGGGTGAAACCTATTTGTTCTTTTGAAAGAGTGATTGAAGGAACATCTCAAAATTGTACTCCCTGAGCGAACTGTGTCTTCATGACTTGACAGACACTTGCATATGATTACTAACTTGATACATGCCTTAATATCAGAGCAACAGACTCCAAAACATCCCAAACTATTGTTTTACCCTCAATCATAACCCTCTGAAAGTATTCTCTGCAGAAAAATCATTTTTTGTCCTGGGGGTATTTGGAGGAATAAACATTTACATTTCCATATTACCGAAGGTGTATGATCCCCAATTATTGCATATTTATTGAATACATTTTTTCTGATAGTAAACTCTCAACAGCGTTCATTAAGAAGCTTTATTTGTAGGAGGTTTAAAATAAAACAAAGATATTTAATTGTTCATCTTAGTAACTGGAAAAAGTATTTGTTTTATGTTGTGACTTGCGGAGTAGTGGGATTTGAGCATAGACCACTGCGCAGCTTCGGTCATAAAAATATCTAAGGATGTGGATGTGGGGATCCAATGTAATATTCCCAAATTAGTAGATGACAAAAAGCTAGGTGGGAATGTGTGTTGTGTGGAAGCTGCAAGAGTATTGAGACAGACCTAATGAATGGGCAAGTACATGGCAGATGAATATAATGTAGAAAAATGTGAGGTCTACTTTAATAGGAAGAACAAATGTGTAGATTATTCCTAAATGGTAAGAGGTTAGAAAGAAAGAATAGATGTACAAAGGGACTGGTGCGTCCTTATGGATAAATCATTTTAAGCTAACATACAGGTGTAGCAAGTTATTAGGAAGGCTAATGGAATGTTAGCCTTTATTGACAGGAGCAGTGAAGTCTTGCTTGAATTGTATGGAAACATGTTTAGATCCACACCTGGTGCACTGTGTGCAGGTTTGCTCTTCTCACCTCAGGAAAGGTATTACTCCCATCGAGAGAGTGCAATGAAGGTTCACCAGATTTGTTCCCGGGATGACGGAACTGTTCTATGAAGAGAGATTGGGCAAATTGGAGCTGTATTCATCAGAGTTTTGAAGAATGAGAGGTGATCTGATTAAAATCTACAAAATTCTGGAAGGGGTAAAAGTGGAGATGTAGGTTAGATATTTCCCCTGAGTGGGGAGTATAGAACCAGGGGACAGAACTTTAAAATTAGGTACATGTCACTTAAGACTGAGACAAGGGAAGATCCTTTTACTCAAGGGGAGGCAATGGCCTAGTGGTATTATCACTGGGCTGTTAAACCAGAGAACCAGATAACATTCTGGGGACATGAGTTCAAATCCCACCACAGCAGATGGTGGAATTTGAATTCAGTAAAAATATCTGGAATTAAGAATCTAATGATGACCATGAATCCATTGTCAGGAAAAACCCACTTGGTTCACTAAACGCCCTCTAGGGAAGGAAATCTGCCATCCTTACCTGGTCTGGCCTACATGTGACTCCAGATCCACCACAATGCGGTTGACTCTGAACTGCCTTCTGGGCAATTAGGGATGAACAATAAATGCTGCCTGGCCAGCAATGTCCTCATCCCGTTAATGAATAAAGAAATTAAAAACTCAGAGTGTTGTGAAACTTTGAAATTCTCTACCTCAGAAGCCTGTGGATGCTGAGTTTTTGAAAATGTTTAAAGTAGAATTGGTAGATATTTTTTAATACCAATGATGTTAAGGGATATGAGGCTAGTATAGGAAAAAAGTATTCGAGGAGATGATCAGCTCGGAGTATATTGAATGGTGGGGCAGGCTTGATGAACTGACAGTCTATTCCTGCTCCTGTACTCCAATGTTGAAGTAACTAATTCTCTGAAACCTTTTATGAAAACATGCTTAAATGATACTAAAACATGACAATAGAAACATCCCAAAGGAAAAGTAACTTTTAATGATAATGTGAAATAAGTTAAGTATTCACTTATCAATAAGTCTTGCATTCAAGCATTGGCTACATTGCCTTGTAGAGAAATGCTTAATTGGGTATAAAGTACTTTGGGGAATTCTTAGCCGGTGAAAGATGCTACATAAATGCATGTCTTTATGTTTGGAGATTTGTTTTTGAAAAGCACGCAAAATTAATGGCAATCTGCGTTCTTTCCCCCACTTAAATCTGCAGTTAGTAGGGATGGCATTCTTTAATTTATGAACAGAACATACTCGTTTGAAATTGGTTGATGGCTGCTAATTTTTTCCTTTGCTAAAAGAGGAATTTGTAGAAGCTCCCTTGATGACAGATTCAATCTTTTTGTGCTGATTGAGTTGACCTCACTTTGGATACTGGCAGGAAAGGGACTGTTACTACTAGCCTCAGTGCCCATAGGAAATTGTCATGGGATTGCATAGCTGATTGCTAAGCAGTATCCCTCACATAAGGCATATGTGTGTGGATCATAGACAGTATTGTGTTTGACAGAGATTCTTCAGATGTTCAAAAAGCTGCTGTCAATTCTTTGACTTGCCATTTCCCTCCAAGCATGGGTGATGACTGATTTAAAATTAAAAGTTGCTATCTTGCAGCTTTCTCTCAGTTTTGGACACTGCCTGATTCAGGCAGTTGGGAACTGCAAGAAGCTTCATTAGCATGTTTGAATCATGTATTGGGATCCTAATCTGTTTTGGCGTTCATCTGTTATCTCTGCTTCCTCAATTCAGCCCCAAATCTTATATAAATTGCTTGCGAGGTTATGCTGCATCTCTATAAAACTCTGGTTAGACTACACTTGGAATATTGTGAGATAGGTGGAGAGCTGGAGGAACACAGCAGGCCAAGCACACAGCAGGCCAAGCAGCATCACAGGAGCAGGAAAGCTGACTTTTCGGGTCGGGACCCTTTTCTTTCTGAAGAAGGGTGCAGACCCGAAACGTTAGCTTTCTTGCTCCTCTGATGCTGCTTGGCCTTCTGTGTTCATCCAGCTCTACACCTCGTTATCTCAGATTCTCCAGCATCGGCAGTTCCTACTATCTCTACTTGGAATATTGTGTTCAGTTCTGGTCACCTCATTATAGGAAAGATGTGGAAACTTTAGAGAAGGTGCAGAGGAGATTTACCAGGATGCTGCTTGGACTGGAGGGCAGGTCTTATGAGGAAAGGTTGAGGGAGCTAGGGCTTTTCTCATTGGAGCGAAGAAGGATGAGAGGTGGCTTGATGGAGGTTTACAAGATGATGAGAGGCATAAATAGAGTGGATAGTCAGAGACTTTTTCCCAGGGCAGAAATGAGTATTACAAGGGGGCATAATTTTAAGGTGATTGGAGGAAGATATAGGGGAGATGTCAGAGGTAGGTTCTTCACACGGAGAGTGGTGGGTGTGTGAAATGCACTTTGGCAGTGGTAGTGGAGTCAGATATTTTAGAGACTATTAAGTGACTCTTGAATAGACACATGGAGGATAGTAAAATGTAGGGTATGCAGGGTAGATTGATCTTAGTCGGCACAAAATCATGGGCCGAGGGGCCTGTACTGTGCTGCAGTGTTCTATGTCGTATGTTCTATGTTTTATAGAAGAAAACTACTGCGGATGCTGGAAATCTGAAACAAACATGCCAAGTGCTGGAGAAACTCAGCAGATCTGGCAGTATGTGTGGTGAGAAAAACAGAGTTAATGTTTCAAGTCCGGTGATCCTTCTTCAGAACTTCTTCACTCCAGACTCAAAATATTAACCATGTTTCACTCTGCACAGATGCTGCCAGACCCACTGAGTTTCTCCAGCACTTTCTGTTTTTCAGCTTCAAACCTTGAGTGGTAGACTTTTGGAAGTCATACTTAAACTAATACTTTCTAGGATTTAGAAAGAAGACAGGAGATCAAGTTAAGATATATAAAATGCAAAATGGGATTGAAAAAGTAGATATAGGGAAGATGTTTCCCCTCATGGGGCAATCTAGAATGAGAGGCCATAGTCTTAGGATAAAGGGGATCAAATTTAAAAGAGAGATAAAGAGGAATTACTTCACTTAAAGGGCTGTGAGTCTGTAGAATTGTCTGTCCCAGTATGCAGTAGACAGTAAATATAGTTAAGGAGGAGACAGATAGATTTTTAATTAGTAAGGAGTTGAAGGGTCACAGATAGTGGGCAAGAAAGTGGATTCGAAGCCGAGATGAGACCAAACATGATTGTATTGAATAGCAGAGCAGGCTTGAGGTGCTGAATGGCCTACTCCTGCTCTTATTTCTGATGTTCTTATTTCTTCAAAACCCATGACCTCCATCACCTTGAAGGACAAGATCAGCCAATACATGAGAGCATGAACACCCACAAGTTCCCTTCTAAGCCACTCACTATCCTGACTCGGGCAAACCTAAAACTGCCCCTCCAAAGCATTATGAAAATACCATCACCCCAAAGACTGCAAAGGTTCAAGAAGACAGTTCACCACCATCTTTCTCCAGGGCAATTAGGGAAGGGCAATAAATACTGGCCCAGCCAGCAACACCCATGTCCCATCAGTGAAATGTAAACAGAAAAATCATTGTGACCTTAAAGCCATCTTATGTTCAAGTATATATTTGTGAATATTTTCTTGCATCAATGTAAGAGAACAAAGCATACAAAACAAAAATAAAATTGATGTAATCTTCAAATACAAATAGGAAATAAAACTGAGCATCTTTTAAAACACAAAAATGTCACTAAGTTGATTAAATGCATAATCTAGTCTCAGGGCTATGATTATGATTCAGGGTTTTTTCTTAAATAAAAGCTTTCTCATTACAGTTGGTAACCAGAGGACACAGATATACGATAATAGACAAAAATTCCAGAGGGGGGAATTGAGAAGGATTTTTTAAATTTAGCAAGTACATTTATTGAACAGTAACTTTGAACTGAGAATTGGATAAATACTTGAAGAGGAGAAATTTGCAGGGCTGTGGGGAATGGGTCTATTCGTTCTTTCAAGGACTCTGCACAGACATGATGGGCTGAATGGCCTCATGATTTGGGTGATTCCAGGATTTGGAAGTTTCTTTGTTGAATTGTCCACCACACTACTGGCAAACAACTTACTATCATTTATGCGTTTAGGAGGGGAATTTCAAGAATAGGACAAGTCAGGTTTATTTTTCCTTATTCTTTCGTGGATTGGGCGATGAGCTGGCCAACATTTGTTGTCCATCCGTAACTGCCCCTTGAACTGAATGTCTTGTTCATCCATTTCTGAGGGCGGTTAAGAACCAATCTCATTGCTGTGAGTCTGGAGTCACATACAGGTCTCAGCAGGTAAGGATGGCAGATTTCCCTCCCTAAAGGATATTAGTGAACAAGATGAATTTTTATGACAATTGATGATAGTTTTGTAGCTATCTCTTGGTTCCCAATTGGTTACCGAATCAAATTCCACCATCTACAATAGCATAGTTCAAACCCAGTCCCCAGAACATTACCTAGATCTCTGGATTAATAGCCTGGTGATAAACCCACTTGGATAATAACACTTCAATTAGGCCTATTTTAGCAGGGAGGGATATAGTTTAAAGGAAGAGGTAGGAGGCCATGAGGACATTTGAGGAGAAACATGTTTATGCAGTGGATAGAGGAAGTCCAGAACTCATTGCCAGAAAAGGTAGTTAAGTCAGAAACTCTCATAACTTTTCAGATTTATTTAAATATTCACTTGTGTTGACACAGGTTCCAGGGCCAAGAGGCAACAGCTGCAAAATGAGATTAGGGTAGTCAGATCTTTGTTGACTGGTGCGGGCATGAGGGCCAAATGACCTTTGTCAGTGCAATAATCATCTATGAGTCTGTAAGTGTCTCCTGTTTCTGAGAAGCAACAGGGAAAATGGTAGGAGAGGATGATAGAACATAGAACATAGAAAAGTACAGCACAGTACAGGCCCTTCAGCCCACGATGTTGTGCCATGGAATAATCCTAAGAATAATAATAATGATCAGGCATATTGGGAAGATATAAGCCATATTCCCAGGACCACAGAAATTAAGTTCTGAGTGGAAAGGGCACAAGTTTGACTTTGCTAACCTATTAATAGATGAAGTTGTTTGGTGGTTAATTCATGACTACCAGTTCCTCTGCTTTTATCTCTCTGTTATGTCTGAAGCTCTCCCTTATGTCTTTCTTAACTTCCTTCTTGTTGATACTGCTTATAGGCCAAGGGATACTGGGCCATATCAACTAGTATTTAACATCCAGGAAAATTACATTTCATCCCTTTAACAAACTCTTGAAACAATAATTTTCAAATATCCTCAAAACAGTGATAGAGTGGAGAGATTTTTTAAGAAGAAATTACACATTTTTTTCTTATTGTCTTGCTTCCAAGTTAAGGGTTGAAGGAAAAAGGATCGAAGTCATACTTCAGTCCTGCTCAGGTCACACCTGGAATTATTGTGACCTTAAGATGGAATTATTGGTCTTGGAGGGAGTGCAATATAGATTTAGTGGAATGATACCAGGATTTCAAGGGTTGAAGAATGATGTGTGAATTGACTAATGTTATATTCCCTGGAATTTAGAATATTAAGAGAAATTTTATTGAAACATAGAAGATAGGAGCAGGAGAAGGCCATTCAGCCCTTTGAGCCTACTCCACCATTCTTCACAATTGTGGCTGATTGTCTAACTCACTAGCCGAATCCTGCTTTCTCCCCATAACCTTTGATCTCATTCGCCCCAAGTGTATATCTAGCTGCCTCTTGAATACATTCAATGTTTTGATATCAACCACTTCCTGTATAATGAATTCCACAGGCTCACTACTCTTTGGGTGAAGAAATGTCACCTCACCTCCATCCTAAATTGTCTCCCCTGAATCCTGATCCTGTGACCCCTGGTTCTGAATATACCCACCATCGGGAACATCTTCCCTGCATCTACCCTGTCCAGTCCTGTTAGAATTTTATAAGTCTCTATGAGATCACCCCCCCCCCCACAATTCGTTTGAACTCCAGCAAAAACAATCCCAACCTAGTCAATGTCTCTTTGTACATCAAACCCCCATCCATGGAATCAGCCTGTTAAACATACACTGCATTCTCTTGAGAGCACGAGCATCTTTCTTCAGAAAAGGAGACCAAAACTGCACACAATATCCCAGGTGTGATCTCATCAAAGCCCCGTATAACTGCAACAACACATCCCTGCTCCTGTACTTGAAACCTCTCACAATGAAGGCCAACATATCATTTGCCTTTTTTTCCATCTGCTGCACCTGCGCACTTACCTTCATTGACTGGTGCACAAGGAGTTTTCAAGATGGTACATGGAACTGATAGTATAGATAAAGAAAAATTATTTTAGTTGAACGGGGAGTCTGTGATGGCAGAGGGTATTCTCATAATTAAAGTCAGACTTTCACAACTGCAATTAAGAAAATTATCTGAGAAAATGTTTAGCTTATCACAGTTTTATTTTCGTCTAATGGGATGCAAATATCTCCTGAATGTTTTCAATGGATGAATAGTTATGTTGAATTTTTGATTTTTTTTCCCCTTTTTCAAGAGTAGCCCATGTTCAAATGCAACAAGATCTGGACAGTATCCAGGCTTAGATAGACAAGTGTCAATTAACTTGCTCGTCACACAAATGCCAGGCAATGACCATCTCTAATAAGAGACAACCTAATCACTATTGCTTGACATTCAATGGTGCTACCATCACTGAATTCTCCCACTATCAACATCCTGGGGGTTACCATTGATCAGTAACACAGCTGGACTTGCAACAGAAACACAGTGGTTACAAGAGAGGCTGGGGTCAGGAGCTATGAATTGTGCAGTCAGTGACTCACCACCCGACTCCACAAAGCCTATCCACCATCTACAGGGCACAAGCCAGGAGTGTGATGGAATATTCCCCACTTGCCTGGATGGGTGCAGCTCCAACATCACTTAAGAAGCTCAACACCATCCAGGACAAAGCAGCCGCTTGATTGGCACCACATCCACAAACATCCCACTCCCTCCACCACCGACGCTCAGTCGCAGCAGTGTGTACTGTCTACAAGATGCTCTGCAGAAATTCACCAAAGATCCTCAGACAGCACCTTCCAAACCCACAACCACTTCCATCCAGAAGGACAAGGGAACAATACAACCTGTAAGATCCCCTCACTGTCCTGACTTGGAAGTATATTGCTGTTCCTTCATTGTCACTGGATCAAAATCCTGGAATTCCCTCCCTCAGGGTATTGTGGGTCAACCTACAGCACATGGACTGCAGCGGTTCAAGAAGGCAGCTCACCCCCACCTTCTCAAGGGCAAGTAGGGATGGGCAAGAAATACTGGCCCAGCCACTTACACCCATAACCTACCAGAGAATTATTTTTAAAAATTCAGGATATACATCGATCAAGACATCTTCATGAACGTTTACTCAGTTCTTGTGTTTTCACCTGGTGACTCTAAACGAGATGGGTGTAAAATCTATTCCTGGATATTTGTTAATAGCCCTCTGCAAGGTTGCCAGGAACTGCTCATACACAAGGACATTTACTGAGGTGAAAGGGGTAAGATAAGAGCTAAGTGGATATTGTGTAGGTAAGACATGCTTGTTTGAAACTTTGGATTTAGCACATAAATTTAGTCCCAATTACGATAGTTTGAACAATCCTCGGGGTTTTAAATGTATAGCAGTAAGTTTAGCACTCAAGGGATGCCTTAGAAGAAGACCAGAAATAGAATTAGGAGTAGATGCTTTGGCCCATCGATTCTGCTCCACTATTCAACACGATCATGGGTGATCTTGGTCTTTAATTGTACTTTCCGCCCCCTCCCCGTATCCCCCAATCCCTCTGTCTGTCCTAGTCTTAAATATATTCAGGTCTGGAGCATCGCATCCCTCTGGGGCTAGATTTCCAAAGATCTACAACTCTGAGTGAAGCAATTTATTCTTATCCCAGTCCTAAATGATCAACTTCTCATCCTGTGACTGAGTCACAGTGTTTAGGTTCCTCAGCCATGGGAGAAACAGCCTCACAGTGTGGCCCAGTCAAGTCTCTTCAGAATCTTTAATGTTTGAATGAGAACATCTCACATCCTTCTATGACCCATAGACTATAGAGCAGGAAACAATACAGTGAATATTTGCTACACCATCTCCAAGGTAATTATACATTCCTTCAACATGAAGATGGAAACAGCACACCTTTTTCCAGGTGGGAATAGTTGGGGTCCTTGTCCCCACTCTCAATGGAAATGGGGAAATGCTCTGGGTGACATATGGTGGCACAGTCTAGGATGCATCAAAATCTGAGGGTCTGCAGCTTCTCAGATGCTGCAGGTACTAGAGATCCTGGTAGAGGAAGGTTAGCCTCCACCTCTCCCTGCAGACATCCCAGCTCAAACCCTTCACCTTCACATTCCTCTCAAGGAACAAACAATATTGCTCTGCTTGGTCCCCAAGTCCTCACCACTCCGCCCCTCCCTGGGCCTTCATCCAGACCTTGGAGTCTTTGTTATTCAATAGGGTATGGGGAAGGACAGCTTTATTGTCCACCCCTAATTTATGCTTGAACTGAGTGGTTTTCTCAGCCACTTCAGAGGGCAGTTAAGAGTCACGCACAATGCTGTGGGTCTGGAGTCACATATAGGCTGGACCGGGTGAAGATGGCCAATTTCTATCCCTGAAGGATGTTGGTGAACCAGATGGGTTTTGCAACAATCAGCAGTGGTTACATGGTTGACATTAGACTAGCTATCAATACCAGATTTCTATCAAGGTGGGATTCAAAACTGTCTCAGGTCATTGTGTGAAGATCCAAACTCTCCCCTCACCTCAGATGCAGTGACCATCAAGCTAAACCACAACTAGCTGTCTCCCTCTAATGAGAGAGCAGTCCTATGGTCCTCTGGGACTATGGTGATTTCACCTTATTATCTCTACCTTCTAAAGTGTCCTTTCTATAAGTATCCCTAGATCCCTTTGCTTTTTGAAACCCCGTTATAGCTTTAAGAAGTATGATATCATAGCCACCGATAGATAATGTATAATTTCATTCCTTAACTGGTTAAAAGTGCTTGAAATGCTTTGTCGATTCACTTCCCTGAAACATTCCATCCCATAATAAGGCAATGAAACAAAGCATTTCGAGGGCTAGAATTGAAAAGCACTGAAGTGATGTTATACTTGTGTAGAACCTCGGTGCCACATCATTTGGCTGTGAAATAGCACCCTACATTTGAAAGCAGACCTCCCACAGGGCACAACACAGAGGCTGAGAATACCTCTCCCCTTGGTAATTCTTTATGATGCTGGAATCTGAAACCTGGGAAAGGTTTCATGGAGTAGTTCGCGCACTGCATTCACTGCCACTTGAGGTGTCCTCTGTGCTTCGAATCATTTTTGTAGCAAAGAGCTCCTGTCAGCTTTCTTTGTCAGTGCTTGGTCTTGATATTCCACATAAACAAATAATTTAATGTATTATTTTATGTGTTGTGGGCATTGCTGGCAGTATATGTTGCCCATTCCTAATTGCCCTCAAACTGAATGGATTGATCAGGCCAGTTGAGTGAGGTGTTCAGAATCAGCCACATTGCTGAGGGTACGGAGTGCCATGTGGGCCACACCAGGTAAGTGTGACAAAAACACATCAGGCTATTTACTGAGATAAGACACCATGGTTTAGGAGGTCCATGGATACAGGGTTGGCCAACTAATGGAAGGCTTGAGAGCTGGGATAAAAGGGGCATTTTCACATTGGCAACCTGCAACCAGTAGATTGTCCCAGGGGGAGCAGTGCTGGGGCTTCAGTTCTATATAATATGTATTAACAAAAGTGAATGTATGACAGATACGTTTGTGGATGACACAAGAATTGGAGGAAAGGCAAGCAGTGAGGATGACAGAAAGAGCCTGCAGAGAGATATAGACAAGTTAAGCATGGAAGATGGAATATAATGTGGGGAATGTGTAGATATGCACTTTGGCAGGAAGAATAGAGGACCTGAATATTATTTAAATGGAGAAAGACTGCAGAAACTTTCAGGACAAAGTGATTTAGGAGCCATTATGCATAAATCACATAAAGCTAGTATCTAGGCAGGGAGTAAGGAAGGCAAATTTGTAAGGAAAGAATAATCTCAAAATAAGGGATCACATATTAAAGCCAGATGAGGAGGTATTTCTTCTCTCAGAAGGTAGTGAATCTGTGGAATTATTTACCACAGAGGGCTGGGTCATTAAGTATATACAGTGCTGAGATAGACATATTCTTACTCTGTACGGGAATCAAGGATAATGTGGAAAGGACAGGAAAGTGGAGTTGAGGATTATCACATCAGTCATGATCTCATTGAATGACAGTGCAGACTGATGGGCTGCTTGGTCTTTTCCTGCTCCTACATCTTATGGTGTAATGGGCTTACTTCCTTCCCTAAAGGACATTGTTGAACCAGTTAGGTCTTTACAGCAATTGAAGATAGTTCATGATCATCCTGACCGAGTGTAATTTACAATTCCAGAATTTTTAATTAGTTCAATTTAAAAGCATCAGGTGCTATGGAAGGGTTTGAATCAGTTTCTCCAGATCAAATACGGCCTGGGTGGACGCGATGTAAGTGCTGCCTGGGTGACTGCAGTGTAAGTGTGGCCTGGGTGACCGCAGTGTAAGTGCAGCCTGGGTGACCGCAGTGTAAGTGCGGCCTGGGTGACCGCTATGTAATCCACCTCTGCTCTATCTTTAGCAATGAGCCCAACCTTTCAGCCACTTCCCATTTCAATAATCCACTGTACTTTCATGTTAACATCTCTGCCCTAGGGTTACTGCAACGTTCCAATGGAGCACAACACATGTAAAAGAGTCATATGCTACAGAAAACGGATCCTTCGGCCCAACTCATCCATGCCAACCAGGTTTCCTAACCTGAACTAGTCCCATTTGCTTGGATTTGGCCCATTTACCTCTATATGTTTCCTATTCATGTACCTGTCCAAATGTCTTTTAAATGCTGTAATTGTACCATCTGGGAGCTTGTTCCATACACGCTCCACCCTCTGTGTGGAAAAAGTTGCTCCTCAGGTCTCTTTTAAATCTTTCCCCTCTCACCTTAAACCTGTGCCCCTCTAGTTTTGAACTCCCCCACCCTGGGGAAGAAACCTTGGCTATTCACCTTTTATGCCCCTCATCATTTTATATATCTCCATTGGATCACCCTTCAACCCCTTACACTAGAGGAGAAAAGTCCCAAGCTATCCAGCTTGGCTTTATAATGGAAATCCTCCAGTCTCAGTAATATCCTTGTCAATCTTTGTGGTACCCTTTCCAATTTGATAGTGTCCTTCCTATAGCAAGGTGACCAAAATTGTACACAATACTCCAAAGGTGACCTCACCAATGTCTTGGGCAGCTATAACATGATGTCCCTACTCCTGTACTCAATGCTCTGACTGTTGAATGCAAGCGTACCAAGAGCCTTCTTTGCCACCCTCTGTACCTCCAACACCATTTATGGATCTGAGAACCGAACCCCTAGGTCTCTGGTCGATAACACTCCCCAGAGTCCTACCATTAACTATGTAAATCCTGCCCTAGTTTGTCTTACCAAAATGCCTTGCATTTATCTACATTAAACTTCATATGTCATTCCTCAGCCCACCGGCCCTGTTGATCATGATCCCATTGTACTCTTAGCTAACCTTCTACGCTGTCCACTATATCACCAATTTGATCTGCCTCCAATGAAATGATACGTTTCAGGAACATATGCTCTCAGATTTGAGAATGTTTGGCTCTTGGGTGCCTGCTTCAGCTTATCTGCGGTTGAAGGCCTCACTCATCCGCAAACTTACCAACTCTACCATCCAAATTGCTTATGTAAATGACAAGCTCAAGAAATAACATCCCATTTACCACTTTACAGCCTCAAGGATTCAATATTCCATAAGTTCAGAAATTGGCCTTTATACCCTCCATTTTTTGTACATGCCACAACCCTCTCCCCATTGGCACATCTTCATTTATACCGTTATTACATCTCTGTTTTCCCTTCATCATGAAGAACAAACACTTTGTCTTTAGATCTGAACACCCTTACAATCTGTTCCACTCACTTCTCCCCTGCCTCTGCCAACGGCATGAAGAATATGTCTATGCATCTTCCAAGATCTTTCTGTTCTGAGGAAAACTCATATCCAACTCAACACGTTAACTCTGCTTTCTCTCCACAGATGCTGCCAGGCCTGCTGAGTTCCTCTAGCAATTTCTGTTCCTACCTCTGGATTACTGGTTAAGTGACGATATCACTACCTACTGTCCCCCTGCTCCAGCGTCAGGGAACAAATGGTAGAGACCACACTTTTGAAGATGTTCCCATAACGAATACATGTGCTTCGAACTGTCTGGTTCGTGACAGCAATGCCTGGTCATGCGCTGAACGCTTTGTCCCCAGTATCTACTGAATCAGATCGAACACGAGGTGTCACCACCAAGGGATAAAGACCATAAATCCATAAGAAATAGGTACATACATAGGCTATTCAGCCCCTCAAACCTACTCCATCATTCAATAGAATCACGGTTGATATGAATTTTCTCGCATCCACTTACCGGCCCTTTCCCCTGATTTCCCGACCAATCAAGAATCTATCGATCTCAGACTTAAATATACGCAAGGACTCTACCCCCCCACCCCAGCCCCAGCTCTCTGTGGCAAGGAGTTCCAAAGATTCACAACTCTCCGAGAGAAGAAATTCTTCTTCATCTCGGTTTTAATTGGTGCCCCTTTATTCTGAGACTGTGCCCTCTGGTCCTAGACTCTCCCATGAGGGGAAACGTCCTCTCAGCATTTACCCTGTCAAGCTCTTTAAGAATCCAATATGTTTCAATGAGATCACCTCTCATTCTCCTAAACTCCAGGGAATAGATTCCCAAACTGTTTAGCCTTTGTTCATGAAACAATCCCTCCATCCCAGAGATCATCCTCGTGAACCTTCTCTGAACTGCCTCCAATGAAATGATAGCATTGTTCCTGGAAGGTATCAGATTTGAGAATGTTTGGTTTTTGGGTGCCTGCTTCAGCTAATCTGCTGCTAAAGGCTTCACTCAAACCTTCATTATTGCTCAACCAAACTATTCCAGCTCACTCACAGAATAGAATCCCATTTGGCCAATCAAGTCCACACCGACCCTCTGAAGAGCATCTCACCCAGACTCACCCACTTACTCTATAACCCTGCAATTCTAATTGGCCAATCCACCCTAACCTGCATATCTTTGGGCTGTGGGAGGAAACCAAACACCCAGAGGAAACCCACACAGACACAGGGAGAATGTAAACTCCACACAGACTGTCACCTGAGGGTGGAATTGAACCTGGGTCCCTGTCACTGAGAGACAGCAGTGCTAATCACTGAGCAACTATGCTACTCATCCTTTCTCACTGGTATTTACTTCTGAAACAATGGCACCACTGAATAAAAACGTGGCAGCTTGCATAACGCCCAGCCTCTAGACACTAGTAATATTTCAAAAATTCAAGAGTCGGGGGCAGAGCTGAGTATGGTGGCCATCACCAAGGAAAAGGTGCTGGTAAAACTGATTGGCCTGAAGGTGGATGAATCACCCAAACCAGATGGCCTACACCCCAGAATTTGAAAGGAGATAGCTGAAGAGATAGTGGAGTGCTGATCTTTCAGGAATCGCTCGAGTCACTGAGAGTCCTAGAGGACTGGAAAATCGCTAACGTGACACCACTGTTTAAAAGGATAGTAAGGCAAAAGATGGAAAATTTACAGGCCGAATAGCCTAACCTCAGTCATGAGTAAGATTTTGGAATCCATTGTAAAGGATGAGATTTCTGAATATTTGGAACTGTATGGTAAAATAGGGCAAAATCAGCATAGTTTCATCAACGGGAGGTGATGCCTGACAAATTCTTTGAGAAAGTAACGAGCAGGGTAGACCAAGGAGGGCCAATGGATATTATCTACCTGGACTTCAAGAAGGCCTTTGACAAGTTGCCGCACAGGAGGCTGTTGAGTAAGATAAGGGCCCATGGTGTCAGAGACAGGTGCTAGTATGGATAGAAGATTGACTGTCTGGCAGGAAGCAGAGGGTGGGAATGAAAGGGTCTTTCTCAGGATGGCAGCCGGTGATAAGTGGTGTTCTGCAAGGGTCAGTGTTGGGACTACAACTTTTCACTTTGTACATTAATGATCTAGATGAAGGAACTGTGGGTATTCTGGCTGAGTTTGCAGATGATACATAGATAGGTGGGGAGACAGGTAGTATTGAGGAGGTGGGGAGGCTTCAGAAGGACTTGGACAGGTTAGGAGAGTGGGCAAAGAAGTGGCAGATAGAGTACAATGTGGGAAAGTGTGAGGTCATGCACTTTGTTAAGAAGAATAGAAGCATAGACTATTTTCTAAATGGGGAGAAAATTCAGAAGTCTGAAGTGCAAAGAGACTTGGGGGTTCTAGTCCAGGATTCTCTCAAGGTAAATTGGTAGGTTGAGTCAGTAGTGAGGAAGGCAAATGCGATGTTGGCATTTATTTTGAGAGGTCTTCAATATAAAAGCAGGGATGTACTACTGAGGCTATAAAAGGCCCTGGTCAGGCCACATTTGGAATATTGTGTGCTGTTTTGGGCCCCATATCGCAGGAAAGATGTACTGGCCCTGGAGTGGGTTCAGAAGAGGTTCACAAGAATGGTCCCAGGAGTGAAAAGCTTAACATCTGAGGAACTTTTGAGGACTCTGGGACTATACTCATTGGAGTTTAGAAGGATAAGGGGGTATCTAATTGAAACTTACAGAATAGTGAATAGCCTGGACGATGTGAATGTTGGGAAGATGTTTCCATTGGTAGGAGAGTTTAGGACCCGAGAGCAAAGCCTTAGAGTAAAGGGAAAACCTTTTAGAACGGAGATGAGGAGAAACGTCTTCAGAGAGAGAGAGTGGTGAATCTATAGACTTCACTGCCACAGAAGGCTGTGGAGGCCCGGTCATTGAATACATTTAAGACAGCGATATATAGGTTCTTGATTACCCAGGGGATCAAGGGTGATGAGGAGAAAGAAGGAGAATGGGGCTGAGGAACTTATCAGCCACGGTTGAATGGCAGAGCAGACTCGATGGGCCGAATAGCCTAATTTCTGCTCCTATGTCTTCTGATCTCAGCCTCCCTGGAGATCCTTTGGTGGGGCAATTTCAACGAATAGTGTTTGACTGAGCAGTCTTGAGCCTTGGACCCTGGCTGATAGTCTAATGAGCAGGAGAATGGTTGTGGTGTGTTAATAAAGCTATTTCTACACCTGGTGTTTTTTTACTGCGTCTCACACCTGCACACACACACAGTAAGGGTGCTGGGGAAGAAAAAAAAGAAATCAAGGTATAAGCAAGAGATGAGATTCTCCTCAGTTGAGGTCTGACTCCAAGCTGGTGCCTACATCCAGTACAGTATGCACGTGTAAATAAAGTGTGACTTGGTGACAGGATACCAGTCTCTGTGTGGTTATTTCACTTTCTTAAGGTGTGATGCTCAGAACTGCTCCAGATGTGGTATAATGTAGGGCTTTTTATCTCTGAAGCAGAACTTCCACCACAGCTGATATTTAGGTTATCTACATATAAAGGTCAGCACTTAAAAAATGCTTTTTGTTGACATCCTGTACATTACTGAAACTTGACGTGTTTACCTAATCCTTTCTGCTTCTGTATAAATGTTCTCAGCTTCCTTAGTGTCTCTATGGAAGCCTGCAATGTTGCAGCTTTAATTTCTTATGCAGCCCAGCTATGGTCCACTATATTCCTTCAATGCCAGTCCCACTGCTTAGTCCTTGCAGAGTTAGGGTGTAATAAAACAAAAGTGCTACAGATGCTGGAAATCAGAAATAAAACCACAGAATGTTAGAAAATCTAAGCAGGTCTGGCAGCATCTGTGGAGACAGAAAAACAGAGTTAGTGTTCTGAATTCTTCTGAAGAGGTAGAGTTTATACTGGACTTGAAACATTAATGTTTCCCTCTCCATAGATGTTGCCAGACCTGATGAGCTTCTCTAGCACTTTGTGTGTTTCGTATGAGAGTGTAACGAATATGTGTATGAACCTCTGAGGCTGGCTGGGAAGTAGCTGTGATTATGATGTGTTAGGACTCTGCTAGGAGGTTGGACCCTTTACAGCTCGGAACATTCTGCTCTGTAGTCTTATCACTATCTACAGACTCTTAATAAAAATTGCTCGACAATAACCTGAAAGGCTGCACGGAGCTCGTAAGGACCCAAAAAACTCACGTTGGAATGTGTTACAACAGTGCTCATTCCTCTAACTGCTTTTTGTTTTTTTTTAAACAGGGTGTTTATTTAATACAATGAAAGATACACTCATGACTGTGCAGGGGATTAAGGATTACAGGGAGAAAGCGGGAGAATGGAGTTGAGAAACTTATAGCCATGATTGAATGTTGGAGCAGGCTCGATGGGCCAAATGGCCTAATTTCTACTCCTATATCTTATGGTTTAAGAATGTAAGAACCAGGAGCAGGTGTAGGCCATATGTTCCATCGAGCCTGCCCCACCATTCAGTAAGATTATGGCTGATCTTCTCATGGTCTCAGTTCCAATCACCCAGCCTCTCGCCATAACCCTTAATTCCTTTACTGTTCAAAAATTATCCATCTCAGCTTTCAAAACATTCAACGAGGAAGCCTCAACTGCTTCACCGGGCAGGGAATTTCACAGGTTCACAACCCTTTGGGTGAAGAAGTTCCTCCTCAACTAGGTCCTAAATGTTCTCCCCCTCATCTTGATGGTATGCCTCCTAGTTCTGGTCACACCCACCAGCAGAAACAATCTCCCTGTTTCTATCTTATTGATTCCCTTCATAGTTTATTATATGTTTCCAGAAGATTCTCCTTCATTCTTCTTGTTTAATGCCAATAATTTAGAGGGTTTAGAGGATTTGGGTCATATGCTGGTAAATGGGGCTAGATTAATTTAGGATGTTTGGTCGGCATGGATGTGTTGGACTGAAGGGTCTGTTTCCATGTTATTCAACTCTGTGGCTCTAATTAATAGCACTATGGGATAGCCTACATCTCATCCTGTGAACAGCAGCAGTTCAAGGAGGTGGCTCATCACCATCTTCTCAAGGATGATTAGAGATTAACAATAAATGTTGGCTAATGATATTCATATTCTGTAGGCAAATTAAAGCGAATGCCAGTTGAAAAATTGATAGGAGGAAGTGAAAGCCATTTACACAAACATAGAATTCATGAGCAGGGGTAGGCCATTCAAACCCTTGAGCCTGCTCCACCATTCAATATGATCACAGTTGATCATCCAACACAATAGCCCATGATCCCTTTAGCCCCAAGAGCTGTATCTAACTCCTTGAATACATTCAATGTTTTGGTCTCAATCACTTTCGGTGGCAGAGAACCCCACAGGTCATGGATGATATCTTATCATCTGCCTTGGTTCCATGGCCTTTATTCCCCCTCCTGACAAAAAAAAACTACCTGTATCTACAGGTGTGCTCAGTCCACACAGCATTTTGGTGAGGGAGGAGAGATTTCCAGATTACTACTACCTTGTTGCAAGGCGTGTCAGATAAAGACATTTTGTGAAATGAATAAAATCCCACGGTCACAAATTGATTCAGTTGCATTTTGTTTCAAACACACTTAAGTCTCTGAATCTCAAAGCTATGAGATTGAAACCTGCATCAGGCACTCATCACAGTAAATTAAATCATTGGAGTAAATGATGCAGAATATCCAATTCGGAGACTGAAGGACTGAATTAATATGTCACTGAACAATTACAGTTATGTTTTATTGTGAGGAGAGCTTGTTGAGAAACATTTAACATTAATCAAATTTAAATTATTCTACCGTAAACACAGAAGGACATTTGGCCCATTCTGTCTGTACATGGGAACAGCAGTAGGCTATTCAATATGTTCAAGACTAATTGAACACTGCATTTCCCCCCACACTATCTCCATTTCCCATGATAATGGTATGATAACCAACCATTTATCAACCTCTACTTTAAAGCTTAAGGTAGCAAGACAGGTGGATGAAATGGTTATGAAGGATTCCTACTTTTATCAGCCGAGGCATAGAGTTTCAGGGTAGGTCATACTGGAACTGTTTAAAACATTGGTTAGAACAGCAGCTAGACTATTGTGTGCAGTTCTGGCATTCACATTACAGAAGGGAGTTGATTCCACTGGAGAGTGTGCAGGGGAGATTCACCGGGTAATTGCCTGGGCTGGAGAGTTTCAGTTATGAAGAGAGATTGGGCAGGCTGGGATTGTGTTCCGCAGAGCAGAGGGGACTGAGATGAATATGATTGAGATGAATAAAATTATGATCAGCATAGAGTAGACAGGAATGTGTTTTCAGACTTTTTAGAAAGAAATGTGGCTGGTACATTTACAACATTTAAAAGGCACCTGGCTGGGTATATGATTAGGAAGAGCTTAGAGGGATATGGGCCAAATGGTACTAGATCAGTTTAGCATATCTGATGGGCTTGGACAAGTTGGGCCGAAGGATCTGTTTCCGTGCTGTACTGCTCTGTGGCTCTAGGATTCTTGTTTTGCTCTGCTTTTTCACATGTTCCACAACATTCTGACTGTGAGCCAGAGTGCTGTGATAAAGCCATGAGGGTGTAGGTTTTGTTGCGTGGTCAAACCTCACTGCTGCTCACCATGTTGTGCAATGAGCTGGCTGCACTATTGGTCACCACGGGGTCAGATTGCTACCCCCACCCTCTTTCAGGGGAGGGATAGACAGGGCCTGCTCGCTCTGGTGTGGTGGAGAGAATTACCTGCTCACAGAACAAGAAGAGGCCCCTGGCATAAACAGGATATTGTTTACTGCACGATAGCAACTAGGTACAAGTGATACCAATATGATAGATAGGGTTACAAAGATAATAAGGAAGACCCTAATTGCAGGTTTTACTGTTTTAAAGTCCTAACCTGCTCTCCCACCAAGTCCGTATGATGTTGTTATAGTGGGTGGTGCTGCTGGCATTCCTCAGCATTAACCCTATCAGGCCTTCATACTCTTATACTATTGGTTTGTTTTTAAAGTCTTACAACACACACTTACACATTTTAATGGAAAGTATATGATTTATAGATATACACTTTTTTTAATAAAAGCTTGGATTTCAAACTGGAATTATATGGACATTGGTCTATTTTCTTGTGAAGGGGTTTAATAATTGACCAGGAACATTGATTGTAAACCCAGATGTGTCAGAGAGCACTTGACTTGAGGTCTCCTGTAGTATTGAACGTTTGTTTATATTGGGAAGATTTTATGACAGGAAATGAGAAACAAAAATGAACCATTAGATTAGCAGAAACTGGGATGAGGAAGTTGTTTTAAAAACTTCAGTTAATTGCCTCTGAATTAAGTTTGAGGTGCACCTGACTAATGCAAGGACTTTATTTTTCCTAGCAAAAGGAAATTGTTCAGAGAAATTAATGGAATAAATTACCTTGGTGTAAGGAATTCAGTTATTGAAAATATCCAGACCCAAAGTGTTTGGTTAGATGTCTGCAATTAGTTATACAAAGCTGAGAAAGTCTCAGCTCTCTGTTGTGCGAGATAAATAAAAAAGGCTTCACGGCCCAAAGGACTGGAACAGAAAAGAAACAGTGAAGTCAACCTACAGATCCGAAAGGGAAGGAAAATGTCTTTGGGCTTTGATTCACTGCAAAGAGCTGAAAAGATGGGGTTTTGTATTTCAGTGTGTTTAAATTATATTATGTTTACTCAGCTTGGTTTTAGAGTCATAGAGTCATGGAGATATATAGCACAGAAACAGATGCTTCAGTCCAACTCGTCCATGCGGACCAGATATCCAGTATAAATCTAGTCCCATTTGCCAGCATTTGGCCCATATTCCTCTAAACCCTTCCTATTCATGTCCCCATCCAGATGCCTTTTAAATGATGTAACTGTACCAGCCTCCACCACTTCCTCTGGCAGCTCGTTCCATACATGTACCACCTTCTGTGTGAAAAAGTTGCCCCTTAGGTCCCTTTTAAATCTTTCCCCTCTCACCTTAAACCTATGCCCCTCTAGTTTTGGACTCCCCCACCCTGGGGAAAAGACCTTGTCTATTTACCCTATCCATGCCCCTGGTGGTTTTATAAACCTCTATAAGGTCACCCCTTAACCTCCAGGGAAAATAGCCCCAGCCTATTCAGCCTCTCCCTATGGCTTAAGCTCTACAACCCTGGAAACATTCTCGTAAATCTTTTCGGAGCCCTTTCAAGTTTCACACGGTCCTTCCTATAGGAAGTTTTAAGTTGTTTTTCTTTTGTTTGTGTAATAAATTGCTATTTCACTCTTAAAACAAATCTGCAGCTTGGTCTGCGTATGTTCTAATGAAAACCTGAATGTTAAATTTCAGAAGAAATGATCTGTCAAGCCAGACTTTCCTTTGGGATCTGACCTGTGTGGTAGTAACATCAGCTGGTGCACCATTACCTTCTCAAGGGGCAACGAGGGATGGGCAAGAAATGCTGGCCAGCCAGTGACGCCCACATCCCAAACATGAATGAAAAAAACAATGTATAGAAGTGATATCATGTGATTGACGCTTAAGAATGTCAACATCAGCCATAGGGAAGTGCTATCAGAATGAAACGACCTGTTCTAATCAATCTGCTGTCACCTAATGCAGTATTATGGACTTTCTTAGTATAGAGAGACGCTATGCAGCCCAACAAGCCTGCGCCAGCCCTTGTCAGAGCCCCCCAATTAGACCTGTTCACTCCAAGTAGCCATGAGCATACTTACCATCAATTATCATTTGTAAATAATTGTAAAAGTAGACCCTCGCATGTTTCCTTTGTTTTTAAATTCACCTGTGGGATGTGGGTGTCGTTGCCTGGGCCCAGCAATTTTGCCGTGTCCCTAGTGCCCTCTTGTGAAGGTGGGGGTGAGCTGCCTTCTTGAACCGCTGCAGCCCATGTGCTGTGGGTTGACCTATAATGTCCTTAGGGAGGGAATTCCAGGATTTTGACCCAGCAACACTGAAAGAACGGCGATATATTTCCAAGTCAGGATGGTGAGAGGCTTGGAAGGGAACTTGCAGGGGGTGGTGTTCCCATGTACCAGCTGTCCCTGTCCTTCTTGTTGGAAGATATGGTGCATTTGGAAGGTACACTTTAAGCCAAAATATCTTTTAATTGCTTTCCTGTAGATCTCTCCCTCTCTCTCTGTAAAATCACACAATGCCAAACCACTTAGAAAGCCACAATATATCTTTTCACCTTTTATAGCACAGGAACTGTTTTCCATTAACTAATTGAATGCTTGTAGTATAGGATGGGAAACAAAGCACATTCCTTGGTGAATTTCCACAGGGCATCTTGCATATGGTACACACTGCTGCGACTGAGAATCGGTGGTGGAGGGAGTGAATGTTTGTGGATGTGGTGCCAATCAAGCAGCTGCTTTGTCCTGGATGGTGTTGAGCTTCTTGAGTGTTATTGGGGCTGCACCCATCCAGGCAAGTGGGGAGTATTCCATCACACTCCTGACTTGTGCCTTGTAGATGGTGGGACAGGCTTTGGGGAGTCAGGAGTGAGTTACTCACTGCGGTATTCCTAGTCTCTGACCTGTTCTTGTAGCCACTGTGTTTATCTGGCTAGTCCAGATCAGTTTTTGGTCAATGGTAATGGGAATTATCAGTCTGATGTAGGCACTCATCCCAGACAGTTCAATTTAAAATACCTTTTAATTGTTTTCCTATAAAGCTCACCCCTCTCTGAAATCACACAAAGCCTAACCGCTTTGAAAGCCTAAATTATCTTTCCACCTTTTATAGCCTGGGAACAGTTTTCCATTATCTTGGTGGTCAATTACAGTATAGGGCAGTAAATAAAAACACATTCCTCTGACAGCATTAGCAGAAAGAAAAGGTAGTAAAATAATTGATTCTTTAAAAATGAAGAACATGATTTCAGCAGCGCTGAGGGGAAAATATTGATCTTTCATTATTAATGATACAAATGCTCTGCAGTGATTATTTTGTGAGGAAACCAGTGTGCAACAGGAAAGATAGAATAACAAATGTAAACTGGCCATCTTCTGCTAAGATGGCTCCTGGAGTGCACTCCATGACACATACATTTGCGCACACATGCGTGCGCGCGCAAGCACACACACACACACACACACACACACACACACACACGTGCTTGTGCAGACAGAACACACTTGTTGAACTATTGACAGGAAAAGTACAAGGGTGGGCCATTCGCAATAGCACATTATGCAAAAAAAAGCATAAGGGTAATGCCTTGCAGCTGTGTGTGAATCTATTAATAGCAGTGATCCCTGAACTCTAACCTGAAGTATAAAGCCTTCATTTAGAGAGACAGTAAATTGCTCACCTATCTCTCAAATAATCTGACCCACACCTCCTCCGACACCACCACCCCGCCAACCACCCGTTCTGTGGATCCCTCAGGTGACCTCCAATGGTTTTGACAAGGACTGAACAACAGGGGGCATTTCCCAGGTAATTGGCGAAAGGCTTTTGCACACACCGCAGGTGGTTGGGATATGAAAAACACTGCTTGAGACTGTCTGTGTTGGAGGCTGTTGACAGAGAATTGGGGGCCATTGGGGAAGGAAGGTGTCAGAATGAAATGCTCATTCAGGGAGGTGGTCCTGACACTGAATGGCCTCCTCCTGCCCTGTAACCATTCTGTAGCATGGAGAAATTTTCTTTCTTGGCTGAAAGATGTGTAGGTTAGGGTGGATTGGCCATGCTAAATTACCCATAGTATCCAGGGAAGTGCAGGCTAGAAGGGTTAGTCATGGGGACTGTAGGGTTACAGGGATAGGGTAGAGGGGACGGGTTTGGGAGGTGTGCTCTTCTGAGGGTTGGTGTGGACTTGATGGGTCAAATGGCCTACTTGCACATTGTAGGGATTCTATGATTCTATGGGACATCAGTGAGTTGTGTTTGCAAACATACTGGCTGCAAGGGTGGTGGAAGCAGATTCAGTAATAACCATAGAAAGGGAATTGGGTAAATTCTGGTAGAGGAAACTTCCAGGGCTCTGGAGGGAGAGGGAGACTGATTGGTGTTCATTTTCAAAGAGATAGTACAAACACAATGGGCTGAATGGCCTCTTTCAGTGCTGTATCATTCTATGATTTCCTAACAATAGTAACTACTTGTTATAAAAGAATAGAAAAGAGGGAAGGATTTGCCTTCAATGATCAACTTACAGAGCATGCCAAAGTGATTTTGAACCAATGAGAGGAGCTGTTTAAATTGTTGTCACTGTTGTTCAGTATTCTCTGTTTTTAATTTAGAACCCGGCTATCTGTGGTTTTGCTGTCACAGGTGTAGAGTCATGGAGCTGTACAGTACAGAAATAAACCCTTTGGTCCAATTTGTCCATGCCAACCAGTTATCCTAGATTAATCTAGTCCTACTTGCCGGCATTTGGCTCATATCCCTCTAAACACTCCCTAATCATGTACCATCCAGATGCCTTTTAAATGTTGTAATGGTGCCAGCCTCCACCACTTCCTCTAACAGCTCATTCCATAAACACGTCATCCTCGGTGTGAAAAAGTTAAGTTGCACATTCAGTCCCTTTTAAATCCTTCCCTTCTCACCTTAGACCTATGCCCTCTTGTTTTGAGGTCCCCTAACCTGGGAAAAAGACCTTGACTATTCACCATATCCATGCCCCTCAGAAACCTCTATTAGGTCAACACTCAGCCTCCAATGTTCCAGGGAAAATAGCCCCAGACTAATCAGCCTCTCACTGTAACTTAAATCCCCCAACTCTGGCATGAGTTATCATTTGCTCTAAGTTGGATGGTCTGCCTTACTATCAGCAGTAATCAGAAAAATGCAGTACAAAACACAACAAAATGGTTATCATCACCATATGTAATTTGTACTATCTAAATCTATGCAATAGTGACATCCAGGGAACAGGAATTTCCAAGGGTTTGGGGATAAAGATAATGGGAACTGCAGATGCTGGAGAATCCGAGATAACAAAGTGTGGAGCTGGATGAACACAGCAGGCCAAGCAGCATCTCAGGAGCACAAAAGCTGACGTTTCGGGCCTAGACCCTTCATCAGAAAAGGGGGATGGGGAGAGGGTTCTGGAATAAATAGGGAGAGAGGGGGAGGTGGACCGAAGATGGAGAGAAAAGAAGATAGTTGGGGAGGAGAGTATAGGTAGGAAGGTAGGGAGGGGATAGGTCAGTCCAGGGAAGACTGACAGGTCAAGGAGGCGGGATGAGGTTAGTAGGTAGGAAATGGAGGTGCGGCTTGGGGTGGGAGGAGGGGATGGGTGAGAGGAAGAACAGGTTAGGGAGGCGGGGGCAGGTTGGACTGGTTTTGGGATGCGGTGGGTGGAGGGGACGAACTGGGCTGGTTTTGGGATGCGGTGGGGGAAGGGGAGATTTTGAAGCTTGTGAAGTCCACATTGATACCATTGGGCTGCAGGGTTCCCAAGCGGAATATGAGTTGCTGTTCCTGCAACCTTCGGGTGGCAACATTGTGGCACTGCACGAGGCCCATGATGGACATGTCATCTGAGGAATGGGAGGGGGAGTGGAAATGGTTAGCGACTGGGAGGTGCAGTTGTTTATTGCGAACCGAGCAGAGGTGTTCTGCAAAGCGATCCCCAAGCCTCCGCTTGGTTTCCCCAATGTGGAGGAAGCCACACCGGGTGCAGTGGATACAGTATACTACATTGGCAGATGTGCAGGTGAACATCTGCTTAATATGGAAAGTCATCTTGGGGCCTGTGATGGGGGTGAGGGAGGAGGTGTGGGGGCAAGTGTAGCACTTCCTGCGGTTGCAGGGGAAGGTGCCGGATGTGATAGGGTTGGAGGGGAGTGTGGAGCGGACAAGGGAGTCACGGAGAGAGTGGTCTCTCCGGAAGGCAGACAAGGGTGGGGATGGAAAAATGTCTTGGGTGGTGGGGTCGGATTGTAGATGGCGGAAGTGTCGGAGGATGATGCGTTGTATGCGGAGGTTGGTGGGGTGGTATGTAAGAACGAGGGGCATCCTCTTGGGGCGGTTGTGGCAGGGGCAGGGTGTGAGGGATGTGTTGCGGGAAATGTGGGAGGCGCGGTCAAGGGCGTTCTCGACCACTGCGGGGGGAAAGTTGCGGTCCTTGAAGAACGTGGACAACTGGGATGTGCGGGAGTGGAATGCCTCATCCTGGGAGCAGATGCAGCGAAGGCGGACAAATTGGGAATAGGGGATGGAATTTTTGCAGGAAGTGGGTGGCAGGAGGTGTATTCTAGGTAGCTGTGGGAGTCGGTGGGCTTGAAATGGACATCAATTTCTAGCTGGTTACCTGAGATGGAGACTGAGAGGTCCAGGAAGGTGAGGGATCTGTTGGAAATGGTTTCCCACTTCCTACAGACAAAGGGGGTGGCCATGGGTACCCGTATGGGCCCAAGTTATGCCTGCCTCTTTGTAGGTTACATGGAACAGTCCCTCTTCCGCACCTACATGGGCCCCAAACCCCACCTCTTCCTCCGTTACATTGATGACTGTATCGGCGCTGCCTCTTGCTCCCTAGAGGAGCTCAAACAGTTCATCCACTTCACCAACACCTTCCACCCCAACCTCAAGTTCATCTGGGCCATCTCCAACACATCCCTCACTTCCTGGACCTCTCTGTCTCCATCTCAGGCAACCAGGTAGAAACTGATGTCCACTTCAAGCCCACCAACTCCCACAGCTACCTAGAATACACCTCCTCCCACCCACCCCCCTGCAAAAATTCCATCCCCCATTCCCAATTCCTCCGCCTCCGCCGCATCTGCTCCCACGATGAGGCATTCCACTCCCGCACATCCCAGATGTCCACGTTCTTCAAGGACCGCAACGTACCCCCCACAGTGGTCGAGAACGCCCTTGACCGCGTCTCCCACATTTCCCGCAACACATCCCTCACACCCCGCCCCTGCCACAACCGCCCCAAGAGGATGCCCCTCGTTCTTACATACCACCCCACCAACCTCCGCATACAACGCATCATCCTCCGACACTTCCGCCAACTACAATCTGACCCCACCACCCAAGACATTTTTCCGTCCCCACCCTTGTCTGCTTTCCGGAGAGACCACTCTCTCCGTGACTCCCTTGTTCGCTCCACACTCCCCTCCAAGCCCACCACACCCGGCACCTTCCCCTGCAGCCGCAGGAAATGCTACACTTGCCCCCACACCTCCTCCCTCACCCCCATCCCAGGCCCCAAAATGACATTCCATATTAAGCAGAGGTTTACCTGCACATCTGCCAATGTGGTACACTGCACCCACTGTACCCGGTGTGGCTTCCTCTACATTGGGGAAACCAAGTGAGGGCTTGGGGTCCGCTTTGCAGAACACCTCCACTCAGTTCGCAATAAACAACTGCACCTCCCAGTCGCAAACCATTTCCACTCCCCCTCCCATTCTCTTGATGACATGTCCATCATGGGCCTCCTGCAGTGCCACAATGATGCCACCCAAAGGTTGCAGGAACAGCAACTCATATTCTGCTTGGGAACCCTGCAGCCCAATGGTATCAATGTGGACTTCACAAGCTTCAAAATCTCCCCTTCCCCCACCGCATCCCAAAACCAGCCCAGTTCGTCCCCTACACCCACTGCATCCCAAAACCAGCAGAGCCTGTCCCTGCCTCCGTAACCTGTTCTTCCTCTTACCCATCCCTTCCTCCCACCTCAAGCCGCACCTCCATTTCCTACCTACTAGCCCCATCCCGCCTCCTTGACCTGTCAGTCTTCCCTGGACTGACCTATCCCCTCCCTACCTCCCCACCTATGCTCTCCTCTCCACCTATCTTCTTTTCTCTCCATCTTCAGTCCGCCTCCCCCTCTTTCCCTATTTATTCCAGAACCCTCTCCCCATCCCCCTCTCTGATGAAGGGTCTAGGCCCGAAACGTCAGCTTTTGTGCTCCTGAGATGCTGCTGGGCCTGCTGTGCTCATCCAGCTCCACAGTTTGTTATCACACTCCTTGTGCTCACTGACCTATGTTGGCCTCTCGTCTCACACTTTCAAATTCTTAGCCTTATTTTAAAGCCTCACATTGGTTTTGGACCTCCCTTTCTTTGTAACGTTCTCCAATACCTCCACCCGCCGAGATCTTTGCAGTCCTGCAATACTGGACTATTTTAAATGCTGATTGCCTGTTTCGAAAATTTAAGGATCCGTTGAAATGGTTTTAAAAACATATGTTTTTTTTTGAAGGGCTTGACATAAATCTTAGTACAAAGGAAACTTGCAACTTATTAGTGTATTGCATGGAAAGGAATAGAGTTGTCAGATTTTTCTTGCATGCATCAGGACAGATGAGAGAATGCCAAATTTCTCAGGGAACAACATTTTGGTTTCCATTAATCTCCAGCAGCCGTGGTATCAGTTGTCACGGCCATAAACTCTGCAATTCCCTCCCAGAACTCTCCACTTCTTTGTCTCTCTCTCTCCTCTTCAAATATGCTTCTTTAGGTCATCGCTTTGACAAAGCTTTTGTTTCCTGTCCGAATACATCCCTTCATGCTGCAAATTTTACCTGCTGATGCTCTGCTGAAGTGCCTCGTGATGTGTTTCCCCATCAAAGCTGCTCTATAAATGCAATTATTGTTGAGTGTATGGCAGATGTGGCTCTAATTTCTGCTTGGCAGAACAGAAGTTGAGTACTCAGAGATAATGGGAACTGCAGATGCTGGAGAATCTGAGATGACAAAGTGTGGAGCTGGATGAACACAGCAGGCCAAGCAGCATCTTAGGAGCACAAAAGCTGAGTCTACTTGTCAATGAATCAGAACCCTTTTCTCATCAGTGTAAATTGTTCCCTTAAAATATTTGGCATTCTTGCATCTGTTTTGATACATGCAAAAGAAATGTTGTCAGCTCTTTTCCTTTCTCTGCAATACACTGATAAGTTGCAAATTCCCTTCAAAGTTTAAATTTAATTTAATTTTGCATCAGTTGCAGTTCTTTAAAAGGGAACACATTTTGTTTTTAAAACCACTCCAACAAACCCTTAAATCTTGCAAACCTACAATCAGGCTGGTAGCATTTATAAAGTAGACAGAACATGGGGAAATATGCACACACAGGTTGTAACCTACTGAGTTGGCCCAGGCCCCTGAGAATTTATTCCATTCACAGGCTCAAAATTCCTCAAGTTAAAGCAAAATATCGCAGCTATAGGAGATCTCAAATTAAAATAATTAGAAATTGGTGGAGAAGCTCAGCAGGTCTAGCAGCATCTGAGGAGTCATAGAGTCATAAGGCATTGAAACAGACACTTCCGTACAGCTTGTTCATGCCAACCAGGTTCCCATGCCACACTAGTCCCATTTGCCTGTGTTTGGCCCATATCCCTCTAAAACTTTCCTATCCATGCATCTGTCCAAATGTCTTTTAGATGTTGTAACTCTACTTGCATAGATCATAGAATCCCTACAGTGTGGAAACAGACACTTTGGCCCAACAAGTCCACACTGAACATCAGAGCAGCCCACCCACACCCATCCTCCTACATTCCACCTAGTCTACACATCCCTGAACACTACTGGCAATTTAGCATGGCCAATCCAGTCAACCTGCACATCTTTGGACTGACTTTTACCACTTCATCTGAGTTAAGCATCACTTTCCTTTGCAATGCTCCAAAGTTCAAATAACTTATCACTGGACTGGAAACATTTTTTTGGCTCAATGGTTAGCACTGCTGCCTCACAGCGCCAGGGGCCTGGTTGGATTCCACCCTCAGGGCGACTGTCTGTGGGGGGTGTGCACATTCTCCCCGTGTCTGCATGGGTTTCCTCCCACAGTCTAAAGATGTGCAGGGTGGATTGGCCGTGCTAAATTGTCCATGGTGTCCAGGAAGGTTTAGATAAGATGGTGTAGCCATGGGAACTGCAGGATTACAGGGAATGAGGGGTGGATTTGGATGGCCTGCTTTTTGGAGGGTCAGAGTGGACTCAATGGGCCGAATGGCTTGATTCCACACCAGTGATTCTCCATTTCTCTCTCCACAGATGGTGCCAGACCTGCTGAGCTTCTCCATCAATTTCTGTCCTTATTTTCAGAAACAAAATCTTTGCTGTAACTAAAATGTTTAGGTCTGTATGTTCTGTCCACCCTGGGGTAAAATAAAATTGTTTACTAACTGCGTGTGAGGGTGAGGAGTGTTTCAGTACATTCCATCATTTACTCTGATCAATCATTTTCCCAGATTAAGATAAACTCCCACTCCTCCATCCCCTCTGAAGTGCATTTTGTGAGCACACACCAGCAGGACAGTTATCAAAGGAGCCCAGAGACTGCAACGCGTTTTTAACTGCTGACTCGCCCGGCCAGGAACAGAAGGAGGCCACTCGGCCCGTCGACAACAGTCACTCAAATCGCGGCCGATCCACTACGGGAGGCTCACAGGCCGCTGTAATCTGCAGGCAGGCATATTCATTTATACCTGTATTCTGACTGGATGGCGTTGCCTACAAGTGACAGCATGGGCACGGCGGGCCCGAATGGTCTCCTGCCCGCCCCCTGAAGGCGATTCCAAATATATATATGTTAAAAAAAAACCCAAACCCAAGCAGCTCAGGACAACTAAAGAAAGCGAAACTGGAGAAGATGGTAATTCTGCATATGCACACAGTAGGTTTTATAGAGTGGTCTTTCTAAAATCTGTATTAGATAGACACAGGAGAGTAGATGTAATATTTCAGGCGATATGGTAAATACAAAGAGATTATTGAGTGGATGGGTATCGACATGCGTGGAAAAGTACTCCTGTTAACAATTAACCCCACAGGCAGTAAATGTGCTTCTACAATGGCCTCTTTCATCAAACAGGATCTGGAGCAGTTTGCGTTGCAGACTTGCAGCACTTAACATCAATCCTTACAGCCCTAGCTCCTCTACCGAGTGCTCCCACTCCCCAAAGGGCAGTCAGGGCTGGGGAGAGCTTTCTCACTCTCAACAGGATGGAGCCATGAGAAGCAGGAGGGTTGGGGAGAGAAAAATAGCCCAGAGCTGGATAAAGTAAGGGCTAGAGTAAAGGTGGGCTGGGGGGCGGGCTAAGAGAAGGCTGTCTCCTTGGGTGTGGAAAGCCCAGTGAGAGGGGCTTGAGCAGCCAGTGACCATCTCTGCCCCCGGCTTGGCTCTGTGTCTGCATTGGGGTGGGTTCTTCCCTGAGGGGTTTGTGGAGCTAGGGTATCAGTGAGAAATTATCAATGGCAGGCTATCTCTCTCTCTCTGACCCACCCTCAAGGTTCTGATCCTTCACACACTGCGTCTGCATCTCTCTCCTGTCTTTCTCTTTCTCTCTATCTCTCTAATTCTGTCCCTCTCTCTTCTACACTTCTGTCTTCTATCTCTCTCGCTTGACGTTCTCTTTCCTGTTTGTCACTGACTCGCTTTTTCTCTCCTATCAATCTCTCTCTTTCTCCTGTCCCTCCTCTTTCCTGACCTCTCTCTTCCTTTCAATCCCTCTCGCGCATCTCTATTTCCCTCTCCCTCTTTCCCTTCTGTATCTCTCCCTCTCTCCTTTCTCCCCCTCTTTCTCTCCTGGGTATCTCTCTTTCTCTCCTGGGTATCTCTCCCTCTCTCGTGTCTCCCCCTCCCTTCTCTCCTGGGTATCTCTCCCTCTCTCCTTTCTCCCCCTTTCTCTCCTGGGTATCTCTCCCTCTCTCCTGTCTCTCCCTCTTATCTCTCCTGGGCATCTTTCTCTCTCTCTCTCTCTTCTATCTCTCCCTCTCCTGTCTCTCCTGGATATTTCACCCTCTTCAGCCTCTCCTAGGTACCTCCCCACTCTCTCCTGTCTCGCTCTCTCCCCCCTCTCTCCTTTCAATGCCCCTCTCTCTTCCTCTCTCCTTTCAATGCCTATCTCTCTCTCTCTCTCTCCTGCCTTTCTGTCTGTCTATGGTGCTGAGATCCCGACAGCTTGGCACATGCGTAAAAGCAGCAGCGTCCCCCAAAGTCCCAGCAACACACAAATCAAAACACACACACACACACACACACACAGAGAGAGAGACTGGGAGAGAGAGAGAGAGAGAGGGGCTTTGTGTAGCCGTGTCCTCCTGCACACACCATTGCATCTTACCTGGAACATGGAACATCAGGGAGTAGTGCGGCTGGCCTCTCGCTCAGACAGTCTCGGTGTGCTGTGCTCGCTAACACGGGAGAGAACTGCAAACAGCCGTCTTCCAATAGCTGGCTTAAGGTAGGCAAAAAGAGAGAGAGAGAGAGAGAGAGGGAAATAGTTGCTCTAGGGCTTTTAAACCCCCCAAGGCAAGGATCAGGATACAATTAGCTCATTGCGGCTTCTCGCGTCTAACCCAATCTGCAAAGAAAAGTTACATTTAATTAACTGTGCACCCAGGTGCAGCACGGATTTTTCTGCATTTCTTTTGTTCTGTATGTAGTTTTTTGTGTTCCTGTTCTTTTTATTATTTCCATTTCACAATCACGCTGGTTAATTTTCAGTTCCAGTATTTTTTTTCCCTCTCTCTGTGCAACAGTCAGCACCAACTTGCTCATTACTCTCCCTCCCTCCCTCCCCGGCTCTCTACAGAAAGCTGATTTTAATCGTTATGATTAGTTTTGATGTGATATATCCTGCGGGCGAATTCTCTGCAAATGGATCGAGCGTTTTCTTTGCCAGGAGAGAAGGAGGGTAAGGCGGGAGAGGGACAAAGCAGAGGGAGGGAGGATTGATGGAGAGCTGGGGGGAGGGTGGTGGGGGCGAAAAAGAGGAGGGGGGAGTCAAAGAAAAGGGAGGAGAGAGAGGAAGAGGGGAATGGGTAACGAAAGAGGAGGAGAAGGAAGGGGACAGAGAGATAGGAAGGGAGTGGAAACGGAGAGACAAAGGGAGGGAGTGAGAGAGAGGAAGAGGAGAAGAAAGAGAGGGGCAGGCAATAAGCAGAGGGATTGAGGGGAAGAACAGTAGATGGTAAGGGAGAGGAAGAACAGGCAGAATTCCTGGCTGCGAGTCCTCCCAAGGTGTGTTTCCTGATAGAGAACAGTTGTGGGCCTGTCAGATCAGAGTTGTAATTTTCCCCCTGCCCATATTTCTCAGGTCACTCCTGCAGCCCCCTTTTCCTGCATGGCTCCTGCCTGGCACACACACAGCGCAGAGCTGGGAAAACTGGCCAGGGCCTGGACACTGATTGCTCACTGGTGGGTAAAGGTGAAGGCAGCCTGGGGGGAGAGTTAGCCTTGCCTTCATTGCCCTCTTGCAGGAAGTAAAAAGAACATTGCCACAGGCAACACTGCAGTTAAACAAACGTAAAATGCGGGAGCCTCACCTTATTTCAAGCGCCAGATATCAAGGCCAGAAGTCTCGTTGGTGAGTGCTGCCTTCACAGGCCATTAGTTACATGGTGAGAGTAAAAACTAAAGTGGATTGAAGTGAAATTCTATCTACAAGAGTCCTCTTACAGAACAGCTTCCGGTTAAAGTCATCCAATAATAAAAAGGAGAATGGCCAATGAAGAATGGTCCCGACCCAAAACGTCGGCTTTCCTGCTCCTCTGATGCTGCCTGGCCTGCTGTGTTCCTCCAGCGCTACACCTTGTTATCTCAGACTCCAGCTTTGGCAGTTCCTACTCTCTCTAAATGGCCAATGCTTCTGTTCAACATGACCCTTCTCCAATCACTTCATTTCACCTCATACAGCGCAGAAACAGGCCCTTCAGTCCAACCCGTCCATGCTGACCAGGTTTCTTAACTAAATTAGCCCTACTTTCTAACTTTGGCCCATACCCCTCTCAGCCTTTCCTATCCATGTCTCTGTCCAAATGGCTACTCAATATTGGAAATGTACCCACCTCCACCACTTCCTCTGGCAGCTCATTCCATATACGTCCCACCCTCTGTGTGAAAAGGTTATCTCTCAGGTCCCCTTTAACTCTTTCATTTGTTTATGGCACAGAGTGACATTGACAGCGTGGTTTCAATTCCTGTCTCGGCTGAAGTGACCGCGAAGCACTCTCTCCACCGCCAGTTGTCTCTCTCTTTCTCTCTCTTGCTCGGTCTCTAATGAGAGAGCAGCCCAGTGGTCCAATGGGACTATGGTGACCTTACCTTTCATTGTCTAATCCCTCTTCCTCCTGTACTGATCCGACATCTCCTCAAGTGAATCTCCGCTGTTCACCACATCTACTCCTTGTGGTATAATATTGAGTTCTGTATTCCCAAGTCTGCTTATCATGAATTCTCTCCTTTATTAGAGACCATTTTTCTTTCAAAAGCGATTCAGATCGTGGGATGGAGGTGTCATGGGTAAGGCCAGTGTTTGTTGCCTATTGCTAATTGCCCCTTGAACTGAGTGACTTGATAAGGCCTCTTCAAGGGGCAGTTAAAATTTATCCATGTTGCTGTGGATTTAGAGTTACGTGGCGGTCAGACCAGGTGAGAATGCCCTCCCTACAGGGCATTGATGAACCAGGCGGACTTTTACAGCAATTGATGATAGTTTCAGGGTCACCATCACTGGGGTTAATTTGTTGAACTTAAATACTCAAGGTGGAAGTTGAACCCATGTCCCAGAGCGTTCAAAAGTGAGGAATGTCAGGTCTGCCACGATCCTGTTGAATGGTGGATCAGACATGAGGGCAGGAACAGCCTATTCCTGGTTCTGTTTGACATGGTTTTATGATTTTATTTGTGCCTAGGAGCTCATTGACACTAACATTATGCCTTTCTTTGCAGGTCAACAAGGGGAGGGATTGAGGGGAACGTGGATGTTAGGACCACTAAATCAGAAATAAACAATAGGCAGAGACAAGTAACTGAACATGATGGTACTAATCGGCTGAGAAGTGATTATTTCAAGAGAGGCAGTATTACGGGTAAGGCAAATGAGCTTAGAGCCTGGATCAGTACATGGGACTATGATGTTGTGGTGATTACAGAGACTTGGTTAAGAGAGGGATAGTACTAACGGTTGAGAGGAAGGTAAAAGAGGTGGAGGAGCCGTGTTACTAATCAGGGAGAATGTTACATCTGGACTCAGGCAGGACACACTGCAGGTTCACCCACTGAGGCCATATGGGTGAGGCTCAAAAACAAGATGAGTGCAATTATTCTGATTGGGTTATAATATAGGCCCCTCAACTGCCACTGAGATATTGAGGAACAAATATGCAGGCATGCTATGGTAAGGTACAATTAAAACAGAGTTGCCAGGATGTGGAGGCTCTGGAGAGGGTGCAGAAGAGGTTTACCAGGATGCTGCCTGGATTAGAGGGTATGAGCTTTAAGGAGAGGCTAGAAAAACTCTAGTTGTTTTCTCTGGAGGGGTGGAGGCTGAGGTGGGACTTGATAGAAGTCTATAAAATTATGAGATACATAGGTAGTGTCAATGGTCAGAAACTTTGTCCCAAAGATGAAATATATAAAACTAGGATTTATGTATTTAAGGTGAGAGGGGCAATATTGAAAGGAGTTGTGAGGGGCAAGTTTTTTTTTACACAGAGAGTGGTAGGTGTCTGGAGCACATGGCCGGGGTGGTGGTGAAGACAGCTATGACAAGGGCATTTAAGGGACTTTTAGATAAGCATATGAACATACAAAGATGGAGAGACATGGATCAAGGATGGACAGAAGGGATTAGTTTAATTTGGCATCATGTTCAGCACAACATTATGGGCGAAAGAGCCTGTTCCTGCGCTGTACTGTTCCATGTTCTATTACAGGATTCTGGGGTGTGAGTGGAAAATGTGAAGTTCAGGTCATAATCAAATCAGCCATGATTATATTGAATGGTGGGGCTAGGTTTGAAGGGCTGAAGGATCTGCTCCTATTTATTGTGTCCTTATGGTCTCCCCGTTCTGGGAGGCTGCAGAAATGGTACCCTCCTGTAGGTCCAATATTTTCATCATCTCCCCACTTTGTTTCTTCTGTTCCTGCTTCACTCGCATTCCCAATCTCCAGTAGTGTTCCTGTGTTCCACAGTCAGGACCTGAAGCTCTGGATATCCATCACCACACCTCACTCCTCCTTTAAAAGTCTCCTTCAAACCTGCCAGTTTGACTAAGCTTTCCTTCATGCCCCTGTGATTAAGGGGCTATATAGATGAAAGTTATTACCAAAACAATCGGACGACAGAGAACAGCGAAGACTTCAAAGGCAGGAGGAGAGGTGTCAATCTGGTTGGATCTCTCAATTCACAGAAGAAGATTAAAATTGTTTTTAAATACAATTTTTTTTTCAGAAGGAAAGAAATCTTTGCCTAATTTACTGCTGGAATATAGCAGTAGATTCCAGATGATTCTTCAGAATGTTGCTGGGAGCTATGCCTCGATGAAGCTCACAGCAACAGCATCATAGCTACCTAAAAATAAACCTTGTGGTAACAATGGGATTAGGCAGCAAGGAGACTGAAGGCAGATCTGACTCTAGTACATCGTATTGGAGTTAGATGAGGGATGAGGGCCCCAGTAATTATACATTGACTGCAGAAAGTGCCGTTTTTATGTTACATTATCGAGCTTTCAACTAATACATCCCTCTCAAATCAGTGCACCTTCACCCAGGACATTGTTTTAGGCAGTGTAACAGTACTGGCCTGTAATCCAGTAGGCCCAGGCTCAACCTCTACAGACATAGATTTAATTCTCACTATGACATCTTGTGGAGATTAATCCTGATCGACCGTTAAACGTGCAAAAAATACCAGGGATTTGTAAAGTTGGCAGGGAACTTTCTGGTCTGCCCTACATGTGACTCCAGACGCACAGCAATGTGGTTGACTGTGAACTGCCCTCTGGGCAATTAGGGATGGGCAATACATGCTGCCTGACATCCTCATCCTGTAAATGAATAAAGAAAAAAAATGCTGGGCCTTCTGGAACCAATCAGTGAAGACTGTGGATTCAAGTTCAGTTGAGACACAGGAGGATAAAGCCTATACTGACCTGAGGAGGAATTTCTTCACCCAGAGGATGGTAAATCTTTGGAATTCTATACCCTAAAGGGCAGTCATTGAGTCGATGCCAAGGCAGAGATCCTAAAGACCCTCATGAGGTATGGGGATAGTGTGATCTAACTGCATGGTAGAGTTGGCTCAATGGGCTTGATGGCTAGTCCTGTAACTGAAAGAGCACAGAGAATGCTGGAGAAACTCAGGAGGCATGGCAATTTTGAGTCTGATGTGACTCTTCCTGAAAATGTCAACTCTATCTTTTCTCCGCACAGCCAGGTCTGCTGAGTTTCTCCAACATTCTCTACGGTTGTGTCAGATTTCTAACATCAGCTGGATTTAGGTTTTATTTGGCCTTCACCTGTTCCTTTTTCCTCTTTCCTGTGTTCTTATCTTAGTTACCAAGTGAGATGGGGTCACGCTGTTCTCTGCTTTTTTGAAGCCCCTCTTGGTCAGTCGAAGCAAGTGCATTTTAATTCTGTTTCATTTTAGCGTGTAACTGTCCCACTTCAATTAAACAAAGGTAACCAGATCGAAAATGAATGAGAGCCAATTCCAACCACATCTTGAGTGAAAGAGTGTAGAAGATTTGTCACTCGATAAAGAAAATGAACAACAAATTGTAGTGATTAGAGCAAGGTCAGCTGGGTGGACCTCACAGAATGTGAGTTCCCTGACTGGGGCTGTTACTCTGATCCAATCAGGGAGCCCTGGCTGACAGATATAAACAGGACTGTCAGAGGTTCTGTTCACTCTGAGAGCTGGCTCTGAGGGAGCTGGGTCAGTGTCAAGGCCTCTCCACATGCAAATAAAGGGGGATTTGGTGATGGGGTACCAACCTCACAGACACATACATATCTAAAGAGCTCATGAAGAAGGCTGGGGTAGATGGAAATGTGTGAGGAGGGGTACTTTGCGTGAACAGAAGGACAAAGGCATTTGAAGTTTTCTGTAGTCTTTGGGCTACGGAGAGAAACCTACTTGTGGTTGTTCCAAGTCCTCACTGTTCAACAATTTTCCTGTCTCCCCTCGGAGTGACTGAGTTTTTGACAGCCGTGATTTCTCTCTCTACCACTTGATTTTACAAAGCTTCTTTTCACACTGGCACTGCTTTGCTGAGATTTGAGTGGCAGAGAGGAACTTCCTGTATTCTTGCCTTCCTCAGTCCATGTTGCATTCTTCCTGCTTTGTTGATCCGAGTAAGCAGCTGAAATAGTTCATTTATATACTTCCAGTCTACCTTCATTGTCCTTTTCAAATTTAATACTCTGAGGATGACGTTCTATCTCCAATTCTGTGAAGTTACCTCGCAATTAGTGATTACAACACGAGGTTCAAACTTGTCAATGCCTCATTGAGTTTCTTGAAACTATGTATTTTGGGAGGACGCGAGGGAATACACATTGAATGGTAGGGCTCTGAGAAGTACAGAGGATCAGAAGGAGCTTGGTGAGTAGGTTCATAGATCCTTGAAGGCAGCAGGGCCGGTTGATACGCTGGTCAAGAAGACACATTGGATACTTGCCTTAATTAATCAAGGCATTAAATACAACAGTAAGGAGGATTTGATGGAGCTGTATATAACGCGGGTTAGGCTACATTGGAGTACTGTGTTCAGCTCTGGTCGCCACACTACAGGAAGGATGTAATTGCACTGGGGTGGGAGCAGAGGAGATTCACCAGGATGAAGGTAGACTGAATAGACTAGTGTTGTTTTCCAAAGAGCAGAGAGGGCTAAGCAAATCCTGACTGATGCATAGTTCTGAGGGTCGTAGATAGGTAGTCAGGAAGAAACCATCCCCCATACTGGAAGGACCAATAACTCAGGGCATAGATTTAAAGTAAGGCAATATTTAAGAAGCACTCAGATAAGCAGTTGAAATGCCGTTTCATACATGGCTGCAGGACAAGTCCTAGAAAATGGGACTTGCAAAGTTAGGTGCTTGATGACCAGCCTGGACACGATGGACCGAATGGCCTACTTACTTGCTGTAAAATCTCTGTGACTCCAATAGTAATGCTGAGGTAGCCAGGTAATTTGATAGTCCATGTGAGTTGTCTGCACTATGATCAGGTGATCACAACAGCTATTTTAGGTCAGCAGTCTCCTTTTGAAAACCATTCATAGTCTACCAAAATCTCAGGGATTAAAGCCACCTGATGCTGAGAATAGCTTGAGGTATGAGGAACTTAAGCTATAAAGACAGTTCAGACACTGATCTAAGACTGTTCTCTGTCAAGAAGGGAAGGCTGAGAAGAGATTTGATTGAGATATTCAAAATCTTGAGGGTCCTGGACAGACTAAATAGGGAGAAACTTGACATCAAGCTAGCATTTGACCTTCAAGTGTGACACCTAGGTGCCCGAGAAAAATTGGCAATGCTAGGAGTAAAACTCTTTGCTGGTTGGAGTCAATTATGGTACGAAGGAACATGGTTGAAGGTCAGTCATCTCAACTCCAGGACATCTGTGCAGGAGTTCCCCAGGGTGGTGTCTGAGGCCCAACCATCTTCAGCTGCTTCATCAAATGACTGGAAATGGGGATGTTCGCTGATGATTGCACAAGGTTCAGCACCGTTCATGACTCCTCAGATACTGATGCAGTCTGTGTTCACATGCAACAAGATCTGGACAATATCCAGGCTTGGGCTGACAAGTAGCAAGTGACATTCACACCACACAAGAGCCAGGCTATGACCATCACCGATAAGACTGAAGCTAACTATTGCCCTTTGACATAGCATAACCATCACTGAATCCACTGAACTGGTCAAGCCTTATAAATACAATGGCTACAAGGGAAGGTCAACAGGTAGGAATACTGCAGTGGGTAACTCACCTCCTGACTCCCCAAAGCCTGTCCACCATCTACAAGGCACAAGTCAGGAGTGTGATGGAATACTCCCCACGTGCCTGGATGGGCGCAGCCCCAACAACATTCACTAATGTCATTTAGGGAAAGAAACTGCTGTCCATGTTTCTCCAGACCCACAGTAATGTGATTGACTCTTATATAAATGCTGTTTGGCCAGCGATGCCCTCATCCCATGAATGAATGAAGAAAAAAAACGCTTAACACCATCCAGGACAAAATAGCCCACTTGATTGGTACCACATCCACAAGCACCCACTAGACATTTATCAAAGATCCTCAGGCAGCACCTTCCAAACCCACGACCACTTCCATCCAGAAGGACGAGGGCAGCAGATACATGGGAACACCACCCCCTGCAAGTTCCCCTCCGAACCACTCACCATCCTGACTTGGAAATATATCGCCATCCTTCACTGTCACTGGGTCACAATCCTGGGATTTTCTTCCTAAGGCCATTGTGGGTCAACCCTACAGCATATGGACTGCAGCGGCTCAAGAAGGCAGGTCATCTCCACCTACTCAAGGGGCAATTAGGGACGGGCAATAAATGCTGGGCCAGCCAGAGACGCCCATATCCTATGAGTACAGTTTTGAAAAATACTGTTTTCATAACAAGATCAAGCATAGGAGAGCATAGATTTCAAGTAATCGGTGAAAAGAAGCAAAAAGGATAAGAGTAAAGATTGTTTTGATGTAGTGAGTGGTTAATGCCTGGAGTATCCAACCTGAGAGGGTGGTGGTTAATGCCTGGAGTACAGTGTCTGAGAGGGCGGTGGTTAATGCCTGGAGTACAGTGTCTGAGAGGGCGGTGGTTAATGCCTGGAGTACAGTGGCTGAGAGGGCGGTGGTTAATGCCTGGAGTACAGTGTCTGAGAGGGCGGTGGTTAATGCCTGGAGTACAGTGTCTGAGAGGGCGGTGGTTAATGCCTGGACTACACTGTCTGAGAGGGCGGTGGTTAATGCCTGGAGTACAGTGTCTGAGAGGGCGGTGGTTAATGCCTGGAGTACAGTGTCTGAGAGGGCGGTGGTTAATGCCTGGAGTACAGTGTCTGAGAGGGCGGTGGTTAATGCCTGGAGTACACTGTCTGAGAGGGCGGTGGTTAATGCCTGGAGTACAGTGTCTGAGAGGGCGGTGGTTAATGCCTGGAGTACAGTGTCTGAGAGGGCGGTGGTTAATGCCTGGAGTACAGTGTCTGAGAGGGCGGTGGTTAATGCCTGGAGTACAGTGTCTGAGAGGTTGGTGGTTAATGCCTGGAGTACAGTGTCTGAGAGGGCGGTGGTTAATGCCTGGAGTACAGTGTCTGAGAGGGCGGTGGGTAATGCCTGGAGTACAGTGTCTGAGAGGGCGGTGGTTAATGCCTGGAGTACAGTGTCTGAGAGGGTGGTGGTTAATGCCTGGAGTACAGTGTCTGAGAGGGCGGTGGTTAATGCCTGGAGTACAGTGTCTGAGAGGGCGGTGGTTAATGCCTGGAGTACAGTGTCTGAGAGGGCGGTGGTTAATGCCTGGAGTACAGTGTCTGAGAGGGCGGTGGTTAATGCCTGGAGTACACTGTCTGAGAGGGCGGTGGTTAATGCCTGGAGTACAGTGTCTGAGAGGGTGGTGGTTAATGCCTGGAGTACACTGTTTGAGAGGGTGGTGGAGTCAGCTTGAATGGAAACCTTCAAAAAGTTACATGAACAGGAAGAATGTGCAGGGTTGTGGCGAGAAGGTGGGAGACCAGCGCCAGGTGAGTTCCTCAGTTGGAGAGCCAGTGTTGACACGATGGGCTGAAGGGCCTTCTTCTATGCTGTCATGGTTTAATGATTCTGTAGTTGCCCAGAAGGTGGCTCCAAAGGACAGTTGGCCATGAACCATAAGTGGTCACAGCATAGTTAGGTATTGGGTAGGGTCCAAAGATCCCTCTGGCTGTATTGTGATGTGTAATGGTGACCCCACAAGGCTGAGCTGTGAGGGCGGTGCAGACATGCTTCAGCATGATCTGGACGAGGTGAGTGACTGGGAGAATGCATGGCAGATACAGTATAATGTGGATGCATATGTGGTTATCACTTTGGCAGCAAAAACAGGAAAAGCAAATTATTATCTGAATGACAAAAGACTGTGGAAAGAGCGACATATGACATGACCCAGTGTGCTTGTAGACCAACTGCTGAAGTAAGTGCAGTGGGTGGTGAGGAAGGCAAATGGTATGTTGGCCTTCATAACAAGAGGATTCAAGTCCAGCAGAAGGGTTGTAGTTCTACAGGGCCTTGTCTGGCCTCCACTTAAGAAGGACATTCTGATTGTGGAGGGAGTGCAGTGAAAGTGTACCAGACATGGCAAATGCAATGCAAAAGTGTGGTTATCCACTCTCATAGCAAAAGCAGGATGGCAGGTAATTGTCTGAATGGTGATAAGTTGGAAAAGGGGAAGGAACAACAAGACCTGAGTGTTTTCTGACACTAGCTGTTTGCGTATAGGACCAGGGATGTCTTGCTTTCAATTGTACACAGTCTTGGTGAGACTACAGGTTTGACCCCTTTATCTGGGGAACAATGTTCTGATGATCGAGGGAGTGCAATGAGGGTTTACAGACTGATCCCTGGAATGACAGGAGTGATGTGTGAAGGGAGACTGGGTCAGTTAGGACTGTCTCACTGCAGTTTAGAAGAATGAAGGGAGATCTCAGAGAAACCTGTAAAATTCTAACAGGGTAAACACAGGAAGGATGTTCCCGATGACCAGGGAGTTCAGAACCAGGGCAGACAATCTAAGGGCAGGGGGGCAAACCATTTAGGACTGAGATGAGGAGAAATGTTTTCACCCAGAGAGTAGGGAAGCCTGTGGAATGCCACTGAAAGCAGTTTAGGCCAAAAGCACTGAATGTTTTCAAGAAGGAGTTAGATATAGTTCTTAGGCCTAAAGGGACCAAAGGGTTTGGGGGAAAAAAGTGGGAACAGGGGACTGAGTTGGATGATCACCCGCGATCGTACTGAGTGGGGGAGTGGGCTTGAAGGGCCTCCTCCTGCTCCTGGTTTCTGTGCGTCAGTGGTTTAAAATTCAGTAGAATTAAATAGAACTTTTTATTTTGGTCGTATTTATTCTTGCTGAACTGGGGTGGATGGAGCTGAGCACTGCCCTTGGGATGCTGAGAGGCAATTGTTTCAGTCACCGAGTTGGCTTTGGTGGTGCAGGGCAGTAAACTAGTCAAAGTCATCTTGTAGAACAATTAGATTAAAACAAATGGACTGTAAAATAGCAATTTGGAAGAACATAACACAAACAACAGCAATAGCTGGCAGAAAATAACAATTTTTTGGCTTCGTGTTTAAAAGCTCCAAAAACATTTTCACAGAAGGAAACACTTAAAACATTTGTTTGAAATTATTTTCTTCACTGTTTTAATGGAGGCAGTATGGAGTTTGAACTAAAATGATTAATGACTTTTTACTGTTTTGGACAAACATGAGGAACCACTTCATTCCCGCTGTTAGATTTGTTTTCCCACAGAAGGAATTTTGGAGAATTTTATGATTGGGTTGTTTAGTAAGCACTTCTGTAATAGGCCCAGCAAGGTACTCCAAGCTAATCAGTAGTTGGGAGAACGTCAGCGTCTGTAGTTAAGCCCATGATGACAGGGCATTGTAATCATACAGGGTTGACATGGAGTTATAAGAGGAAAGGTGTGATTGACAGATCTATGCATATTTCTAGAATTCCTAACTGCAGGGTTAGTAGGAAGAGGGCCTGTGCATGTGATATGCATTTGGATTGAGAGTTGGTGTCACAGCGGCACTGTCAATGGACTTTTTTTTTATTCATTTGCCGATTGAGGGCATCAATGATTAGACTAGCATTTATTGTCCATCCCTAATTGCCCAGAGGGCAGTTAAGAGTCAACCACATTGCTGTGTGTCTAAGTTACAAATAGGTCAGAACAGGTATAGACAGCAGTTTCCTTCGTCTCTGAGCCAGTTGGTTTTTCCGACAATCGGCATCATTAGACTCCAGATTTTTAATGAATTCACATTCTACCATATGCACTGGTAGGATTCAAACCCGGATCCCACCTGCGTCTCTGGATTAACAATAATAATACCATTACGCCATTGCTTCCCCTTGTAATCCGGAAATCCTGAAGTGGGTTCAAATCCTGCCAAGGTAGAAAGTGTCAATGAAAGAAATCTGGTAATAGTGAGCATGAAGCAATCAATTACTGCAAAACAAAACCCATCTGGTTCACTAAATGTCCTTTAGGGAAGGAAACTGCCATCCTTACCTGGTCTGGCATACGTGTGACTCCAGACCCACAGCAATGTGGTTAACACCTAATTACTCTCTGGGTAATTAGAGATGGACAATAAACATTGGTTCAGCCAGTGTATCTACATTCAATAGTTATACAAGCTGCATATTTAATAATATTGTGGATACTTTATTTTCACAAAGAGGTCAATGAGAGGACAGTCCTTTCAATAAAAGAGCATGCTTTTCGCAAGGCTTGGTAGTCATGTGCCTTGTGTAAAACATTTGATTACTGGAGACCCCAGTCAGGTTACAGTGTCAATGATGGATGTTGGTGAGTAACATACTGATGGAAAGGAACTTCCTAGCTCACCTCTTCTGTTTCTAATACAATCCTTGTTCTAAATCCAGTGGGAAAGCGGGTTACCCTCTTGAATATTAAATTGTTCAGCTTCCCATTTCCCAAAGCAGGAGTAATCTTCCATAAAGGTTCATTTTCTAGAACACCTCTCGCTAGCTGGACAACCGTCTATTGCCCATTCTTCTTTGACCACAAATCAGTTAAGTATTGACTACATTGCTGTGGGTCTGGAGTCACATGGAGGCCACATGTAGGTAAGGATAGTGGTTTCCTTCTCCTAAGGGCATGAATGAAGCAAGTGGGTTTTTACAAAAACTGATGATAGCTTCATAGGCCCGAGATGGACAGCAGAGAGCTGGAGGCCTGGAGCAGAGCAGGGACGTTCTGGGTGGACAGGGGCTTGTGAGCTTGGGCAAACCATGTGTGGAATTCCCTGTGCTGATCTACTGCAAGCCCTTTATAGAAATACTGTAATGTTTATCTAACTTTATTTCTTATTTTTCTAACTATTACTATGAATAACTGTAAAGTAATGTAGCTTTTTTCTTTATTTCTCTATTTTGTGTCTTAAGAGTTGTATCTAGGTACCTCGTACCTAAGATGACACCATCTGAGCCGACATTGTAAATTTCTAACTGTACTCCTGTGCTTGAATGCACTTGACAATAAATTTAATTCTAATGCTTATTTATTAATTCCCGATGTTTATTGAATTCAAATTCCACCATCTAAGATTTTAATCTGGATTCCCAAAGCATTTTAGGGTCATACAGCATGGAAATACATCCCATTGGTCCAACTCATCCATGCTGAACAGTTTCCCAAACTAAACTAGTCCCACTTGCCTGCTTTTGACCCATATTCGTCTAAATGCCTTTTAAATGTTGAAACAGTACCTGCATCCATTCCTTTGGCAATTTGTCCCACAGACAAACCACCCTCTCTGTGAAAAAGTTGTCCCTCAGGTCCTTTCTGAATTTTTCTCCTCTCACCTTAAAATTATGTCCCCTACTTTTGAACACCCCCACCTCCCCAACCAGAGGGAAAAGACCTTGACTGTTCACCTTACCTACAACCCTTATCTGTGTTTTTAGATCATTGGCCCATTGTCTCCCCCTAAATTATGTTATAGTTATACACATTTGCAATACAAACTCCAATCTGCTCTCCCACTTCCCAACTAACTCCCTGAACTGAGGAAAACCAGGTCTTTTATTTTGAAACTCCACCACCAAATGACCTAAGTACACAATTAACAATTAGCAAGCACTGCCTCAATAAATTAAACAGTTGTTTCTTAAACCTATTTGATGGATCTTTTTACTTCAAACCTAACATGGATAAACCCTGTACTTGGTCATACTGGTAAACGTTCACATTTATATTGTTGCCAGTGCGGTAATGGCATTAAAGAGAGACGCAGTGCACTCTTCCAGCCTCAGTGTAATAGAATAAAATCACATTTCCAAGGTCATTCATTTATTTGCACAGCATTGGTTGCTCAAAGACCATTAGGGCACATAGGGCTGGGAGTAGTTTATTAGTGTGGATGGAAGAGTGGTTTTAGGACCGGAAGAAAAAGGGTCACACATCAAACCAGGACACCATGTGAGATTGGAGCAGAAATAGATTCTAATCAACTTATTATTATGCACCTCTAGAAACAAGGCCATTCAGCCCTGCGATTCAACAAGATCATGGCTATCCTGTTAATCCTCAACTCCACGTTCCTGCCTTTTGGCCTGTAATTAGTGAGGGACCAGAGCTGGGGACTTGTATATAAAACTAATTGGAGAATTAGTGTGCAAGGGACTTACAGAAGCTGTAAAAGGAATATAGACAGATTATATCCTTACTATATGGAGGGGCTTGAATATTCTGTCACATGAATGTTAACATGTAGTGATAGCAGGAAATTAAGATGCTAAGTGATGTAAAATCTAAAAGAACTGCGGATGCTGTAAATCAGGAACAAAAACAAAGTTGCTGGAAAAGCGCAACAGGTCTGGCAGTATTTGTGAAGGAAAAAAGAGTTAATGCTTCGGGTCAGGTGACCCTTCCTCAGAACTAAATGATAACTGATATGTTAGACTTTATCACAGGAGGTGGACTATAAATGTAAAGAAACTTTGCTCCATTTTTACCATTAATCCAGAGACCCAGGTAATGTTGTGGGGACATGGATCCTTGCTACAGCAGATGGTGCTATTTGAATTCGATAAAAATCTGGAATTAAAAAAGTCTAATGAAGACCATTTGTCAATTATTGTGAAAACCTATCTGCTTCATTAATGCCTTCTCGAGCCATCCTTACCTGGTCCGGCCTATGTGTGACTCCAGACCCACTGCGATGTGGTTGGCTATTAAATACGCGATGGGCAATTAGGGATGGGCAATAAATGCTGGCCTGGCCAACGATGCTCACATCCCGTGAATGAATTACAAAAAAAAGTGTGGATAGGTGAGGTCATGTTGTTTTGGTCTCCATATCCAAATGGACAAAGAGGGAGATCCAGGGGACTTACTGAAGAGAATAAAGCCACACGATTTGTGGTTTTGATCAAACCACAACAAACCTTACTTCAACACTAGAGCAGCGAAGCAATCTATAAAGCCATTACAACTTATTTCTTACTTATGCCCAGAATTAACACATGGTAACCATGGATAATACATTGTGATTGCACACCTCACAGTGTACCTCAAATAACATCCTTACATAGGTTGCACACTCTTGTGGAGGGAATCCTTGGGTCTATCCCACTGCAGAATGGCCTGTTATGTCCAGAGAACAGGCAAGGCAAATTTTAACATGCTGCAATGGACTCAGATCCTGTGTGTACGCAAGAAGAATGGGGTGGGGTGGGGAATCTCATAGAAACCTACATAACTAGACACGGTAAATGCAGAATAGGTGTTCCTGATGACTGGGGAGTCCAGAACCAGGCGTTCACTGTCTATAAGGATACAGGATAGGCCATTTAGGGCTGATGCGTGATTAGGACTGATTAGTCTGATGGAATACTCCCCACTTGCCTGGATGGGTGCAGCTCCAACAACACTCAAGAAGCTTGATACCATCCAGGACAAAGCAGCCACTTGATTGGCACCACATCCACAAGCATCCACTCCCTCCACCACCGACACTCAGTAACATCAGTGTATACCATCTACAAGTAGAAGATATTCACCAAAGATCCTCAGACAGCACCTTCCAAACCTACAACCACTTCCATCCAGAAGGACAAGGGCAACAGATACATGGGAACACCACCCCCTGCAAGTTCCCCTCCGAACCACTCACCATCCTGAATTGGAAAAGTATCGCTGTTCCTTCAATGTCGCTGGGTCAAAATCCTGGAATTCCCTCCCTAAGGGCATTTTGGGCCTACCTACAGCACATGGGCTGCAGTGATTCAAGAAGGCAGCTCACCCCCACGTTCTCAAGGGGCAACTAGGGATGAGTTGTAAATGCTGGCCCAGGCAGCGACACCCATGTCCCATCAATGAACAGGATAAAAAGGCCCAAGGGCTGGATTGATTATATTAAGGTGTCAAATGGAAATCATCTAATTCTGATATTTGTTTCCACACAAGTCATACTTTAATGCCAGATGTTTGACCAACTGAACCCATTTCCTGGATTAGCATTGCTGAGGTTCTGAAGGAGGAAATTGTCAGAAGGAATGGCCAGCACCAACAGATGTAGAGACTTGATGGTCAGGGCAGCAGCAGGAAGGAATAAACTGTGCCTAAAGATGGGAGCTATAGGGCTGTATATGAAGAGAGAGCACTGAAGACATTGCACATTTCTGTAGATGAGTGAGAGGCAGTCTCAGAGGTGTTTTCACATAATTAGGGGAGCAGTCACCAAATCTGCCACCCGTTAGGGACAAATCTGCGACAATTTGCCTTGGAGACATTGCTATGTCTATAGCATAGAAGTTCACACTAGCATTGAATTTGTTAGCCAAGGAGTGGCATTGGCCTATTGGCCTAATTGCTAGACTATTAATCCCAAGACCTGGGTAATGTTCTGGGGACCATGGTTCAAATCTTACCACGGCATGTGGTGGAATTTGAATGCAATAACATTCTGAAATGGTGACGACGAAACTGTTGGAAAACTCAGCTCATTCACTAATGACCTTTAAGGATGGATATCTGCCATCCTTAGCTGGTCTGGCCTACATGTGACTCCAGACCCACAGTAATGGGGATGACTTTTAACTGTCTTGTGGGCAACTAAGATTGGGCAATGAATGATGGCCTCGCCAGTAATGCCCACATCCTGTGAATGAATTTAAAAAAATTAAATTGTGAGCAGTAGTCCCACTATTAGTCCTTTGGTGATCGCCACCTACACCATTGCCTGTCTGTTTAGCTACCCTTTACCTCTGTGCACCTGAGGTACAGGCATCTACCTGTCCAATTCTGTTTCTTATACCCTGCCTGCACACACTGACCTCAGTTCCTATAGTGCATCTTGTAGGTCGGTGGCAGAGGGACTGAATGAATGTTGAAGGTGGTGAATAGGGTACCAATAAAATGGGCTGCTTTGTCCTGGAAGGTGTCAAGCTTCTTGAGTGTTGTTGGGGCTGCACCCATCCAGGCAAGTGGGGAGTATTCCATCACACTCTGAAATTTACCTTGTTTGACGAGATGGAGTCATTGTTGTCAAATTAACACGGACCTTCTTTTGAAATATGTTTTTGCATAGGATTACAGCACACAAAGCAAGCCCAACTGGTCCCTATTAGTGCTCACCTTTGAATCTTCTCCCACCTTGATGCAATCTTGGTTGGTCACCATTTTCTTCTGTTCTCCCTCAACTATTTATTTTTTCTTTCCTTTTAAATGCATTTATAATTTTTGTCTCAATTATTCCATGTGATAGAACATTTTGTTAACACTTTCTTTTAAAATTCTCTCATGGGATAATGGCCATTTCTTGCCAATCCCTAATTGCCCTGGGACTGAGTGTCTCACTCAGCTATTTCGGAGGGCAGTTAAAAGTCAACTAGGCTGCTGTAGGTCTGGAGTCACATGTAGGCCAAACCAAGGATGGTAGATTTCCTTCCCCAAAGGAAATTAGTGAGCCAGATGGGTTGGTACAACAATTGCTGAAACTATCTTTCAAATCCAGATTTATTAATTGGATTTAAACCATCCTGAAGTGGCTGAGCTGTGAACCCCATGTCTCCAGTGCATTAGCTTGGGCCTCTGGACAAGTAGTCTAGTGACATTGTCACAATGCAACCAGCTCCCCAGATGGTGCCAACCCTCACCCATACACTCCCTGGACTCCAAAGCTACAGATGTTCATTCTGTGACCCTGGAGATTTCTATGGCTTTGATAATTCAAAATTCTTAAATTTCTTTCACTGGTGGGTCAGCATCGTTGCTCGTCCCTCATGGTCTGGAGAAAATAGTTGGTATTGGATTAGAGGAACATGGAAATTACAAGCTGGAGTAGGCCATTTGGCCCTTCAAACCTATTCTGCCACTAAATATGATCATTGTTGATCATCCAGCTCAGTACCCTGTTCCTGATTTCCCCTCTAGACTCTTTGATCCCTTCAGCACTCAGAACTAACTCCTTCTTGGACACATTTTGGTTTCAACAGTTTTCTGTGACAGAGAATTCCACAGGCTCCCCATTCTTGGGGTGAAGACATTTCTCCCCATCTCAGTCCTCAATAACCTACCACGTATCCTTAGATTATGACTCCTGGTTCTAGACTCCTGAGTTAATCTGGAACATTCTACCTGTCTTTACCCTGCCTTGTCCTTGTTTGAGTTTTATAGGGGTTTCTATGACACTTGCCCAACCCTGCCATTCTTCTAAATTCCAGACAAAATAGCCCTGACCAATCCAGTCTGTCTTCATATGAGTCCATGAAGACCTCTCAATAGACTAGACAATGTTGGCATCTGTTGAGATAGTCCAATAGATTTTAGCTCTGGATGGCTTTGTGGGTTTGTGTTGAGGCGTATCAGTGATGTGCCAACATACAGAGAGACAATGGAGATCACAGTGAGTCTAGTCTCGAAATGCTGGCTTGCTCTCTCTCCATGGTTGCAGCCTGACCCACTGTGATCGCCAGTATTTGTCGTTCTTGGTACGGATTCCAGTGTCTGCAGTAATTTGTTCTGACTGAGAGATAATGATATGTACCACTTCCCACAGGCTGTGACTAATTATCCTCGCTGATCTGTGGGAGATCAGAAAGCACATGATAAAAAGAAAGACTTATACTGATATCATACCACCCATGATCTCAGAATGGTGTACAGTCAATAAGTACTTTCTCATTAAAGCAAAATACTGTGGATGCTGGAAATCTGAAACAAACACAGAATGCTGAAGAAACTCAACAGGTCTGGCAGCATCTGTAGAGAGAGAGAGAGAGAAAAACAGAGTTCTGAGTCCAGTGTGACTTTTTATGAACTGCTCTGTGGAAGACTGACACTGGACTCAAATACTTTCTGAAGTACAGTTACCATTACAGTTTAAGAAGACTGGTAACTCTGTCACATATGGCAGAACTAGCCATGTAAACACAGCTGCTACAAAAGCTGGTCAGAGGTGAGGAATCCTGCAGCGAGTAACTCCCCTCCTGACTCCCCAAAGCCTGCCCACCATCTACAAGGCACAAGCCAGGAGTGTGATGGAATACTCCCCACTTGCCTGGATGGGTGCAGCCCCAACAACACTCAAGAAGCTCAACACCATCCAGGACAAAGCAGCCGCTTGATTGGCACCGCATCCACAAGCATCCACTCCCCCCACCACCGACACTCAGTAGCAGCAGTGTGTACCATCTACAAGATGCACTGCCGAAATTCACCAAAGATTCTTGGACAGCACCTTTGTGTGGAATAAGAAAGAAATTGCTGACAAAACTCAGCAGATCTGGCAGCATCCATAGGGAGGAAGCAGGGTTAACATTTTGAATGGTAAGAATTTAATTCAGGATTGACAGGCCACTACGTAATTTCGTACTGACACCAGTTGCAAGAACAGTCTGTTCACCAGTTTGCCAGAGGATACTGCAGCTAGGGGCATGACTGTGACTACTCTGAAGAGGAATGCTCAGAGAGGCTCAATGAATTGGTCATTGCTCCCACACCAATCAAAGCCTTCAGAAAGGATCTTCAAGCAAGACCAAGGGCCTAACTATTGATGCATTAGTCAGGTATGAAACTAGTGACAGGCTAACACTGTTCCTATAGTCAGCAAGACTAACAATGTCTGTAACAGATGTGGTTTATCACACCCTTCCAGCTTTTCCTGGTGTCATGCTGCACCAAGGAACATTGGGCATGCAAGGACTGGAAAGTGTTAAGGAGGTGCACAAAGCATTGAAGGCCAGTGTCAACCAAGTGAAAGGAAATGTTTTGCAATTAGCCAAGCTTTCCATTTGTTAACATCACGCACTATACGTCAATGACGTTAGATGATCTGAAGTTACAGTCTCCCTATTTTCCCCTTCTGCTGTGTGAACATTCAAGATCTGTGTGTGGTAGCAACCTCCTGGAGCTGGAACTCGTGCTGGGATTGGTGTCAGCGTGCTGGCCACCATGCATGGATCATTAGAGTGGCTGTTTGGCTGCTCTAATTGGAGGGAATGTTGATCAGAAGCCTTTACAGACTATAACCTGAAAATGCAGAACACACCAAAGGCTTAAATCAGCGCAGGAGCTGGTGCCAATGTATTGTCACTACATGGGGGTCAGTTAGCTCAGTTGGACGGATGGCTGGTTTGTGAAACGGGTTCAATTCCTGCGTAGGATGAGATCATGAGGAAGTTCCTAAATTCTCAAACTCGCCTCGCGCTTGAGGTGTAGTAACCTTAAGGTTAAGCCACTAACCAGTTGCCTATCTCTCCAGTGAGAGAGCAGCCCTTTAATCCTCTGGAACTATGGTGAATTTACTTCACATTCTGGGGAATAACCCAATGTGAGTTGGTCTCACAGTGTATAACAGGACCAGAGCTTGGAATTAGTGATCTATCACACTGCAGTATCAATATGGATCATCTCTATTATGCTGCAGCTCTACAAAACCCTGGTGAGACCACACTTGGAATATTGTGTCCAGTTCTGGTCGCCCTATTATAGGAAAGATGTGGAGGCTTTGGAGAGGGTGCAAAGGAGGTTTACCAGGATGCTGCCTGGACTGGAGGGCTTGTCTTACGAGGAGAGGTTGACTGAGCTCGGACTTTTCTCTCTGGAGAGAAGGAGGAAGAGAGGTGACCTGATCAAGGTGTACAAGGTAATGAGAGGCATGGATAGAGTCGATAGCCAGAGACTTTTCCCCAGGGCAGGATTGACTGCCACAAGGGGTCATAGTTTTAAGGTGTTAGGAGGAAGGTCTAGAGGAGACGTCAGAGGGAGGTTCTTCACCCAGAGAGTTGTAAGCGCATGGAATAGTTTGCCAGTGGTAGTCATGGAAGCAGAGCCATTAGTGACATTTAAGTGACTGCTGGACATGCTCATGGACAGCAGTGAATTGAGGGGAATGTAAATTAGGTTATTTTATTTTTGGATTAGGATTAGAAGGGCCTGTACTGTGCTGTACTTTTCTATGTGCTATGTTCTATCTCAGCTCTCAAAATGTTCGAACTGTCAGGATGACAGTATACATTAATCTTCAGATTCAAGCCAGACCGCAAATGACCGAATTGCATGTCAATGTTACAAATTCCTGAATTCAGAGAGATTTGATACAATTAGAAATTAAGGGTGATGCCGTATCGCATCTTATGGAGGACGTAATGCTCCAAGAAAGTGCATTGTGGGATCTTTAGGAGAAACTTCAAATGAATCAGAATGAGCTGGAGCAAAATAATAAAATACACAAGGTGAACCAGCAACATTTTGACAAACCACCAACCTCAAGTTCTCCTCCAAGCCATCCAACATCATGGTTTGGAAGTGTATCACCGCTCCTTCACTGTCGCTGGGTCAAAATCCTGGAATTCCCTCCCTCAGGGTCTAGCTACAGCACATGCACTGTAGTGGTTCAAGAAGGTAGCTCACCCCCACCTTCTCGAGGGGCAACTAGGGACAGGGCAGGAAATGCTGGGCCTAGCCAGTGACAGTCATATGCCACAAATGAATAAAAAAAATGCAGGAGTAGGCCATTTGGCCCCTCAAAAGCTTGCTCTGCCATTCACTAAAATCATGGTTCATTTGTTTCTGTCTATTCCCACATAACCCCCACCACCTTCTTTCTCTCTTGCCAAATTAGAATCTATCTCAATGTAAAAACCCACACTTCCACTGTTTTCAGGGGCAGAGAATTCCAGAGCTGACACTCCTCTGAAGTCAGAAATCACACAACACCAGGTTATAGTTCAACAGGTTTATGTGAAATCGCAAGCTTTTGGGGTCTTACGCCTTCTTCAGGTGTTAGTGAGACAGGTGGCATGAGATACAGAATTTATAAGTAAAAGATCGAAGGGTCACACCATTGATGAGGATGTACTAAACAAACCTAAGATATTGTTAAATATTTAATCAGTTAGAAGGTTTTACTTTATTATTATGTATGGGTATATCCCCAAATTCCTTTCAAGTCCCTGTCCTGAGAGAGCTAAGGGTTTTATCAGTGTAAAGAAGATGTGACATTTTAGGTCAGACAATGCATGTTAGGACTGAGGGCTTGTTTAGAAGCTGTTTGTGTTTTAGTTTGGACTCAGACTGATCTTATTTCTAAAGGAGGAATTTATAAAACACCATATCAACTGACTGTCTATAAATTGTGCGCTTTTTGAAAGAGATAAAATATAACTGCAAAGACAAATTCACCCCATAGATTTATGTGTGTGTTTGAGTGTGTGAGAGAGACGGTGTGGGAGTGTCTGTGCGTGAGGTGGGGGGAGAGAGTGTGTGTGTATATGAGGTGGGGAGAGAAAGTGTGTTTGTATGTGTGAGGGGGGAGAGAGAGCGTGTGTGTGTTTGTGTGTGTGAGAGAGATGGGGGAGAGATTGTGTGTGTGTGAGAGAGAGGGTGGAGAGAGTGTGTGTATTGGGGGTGTGTGTGGGAGAGACAGTGTGTCTGCTTTTTTTCTCTCTATTCACTTTATGGGATGTGGGTGTCACCAGCTCGGCCAGCACCTCTTGCCCGTCCCTAGTTGCCCCTTGAGAAGGTGGGGGTGAGCTGCCTTTTTGAACCGCTGCAGTCCATGTGCTGTAGGTTGACCCACAATTCCCTTAAGGACGGAATTCCAGGATTTTGACCCAGTGACAGTGAAGAACGGCAATATATTTCCAAGTCAGGATAGTGAGTGGCTTGGAGGGGATCTTGCAGGCGGTGGTGTTCCCATGTATCTGCCGTTCTTATCCTTCTGGATGGAAGTGGTCATGGGTTTGGAAGGGGCTGTCTGAGGATCTTGGTGAGTTTCTGCAGTGCATCTTGTAGATGGTACACACTGCTCTTACTAAGCGTCGGTGGGTGGAGGGAGTGGATGTTTGTGGATGTGGTGCCAATCAAGCGGCTGCTTTGTCCTGGATGGTGTTGAGCTTCTTGTGTGTTGTTGGGGCTGCACCCATCCAGGCAAGTAGGGAGTATTCCATCACACTCCTGACTTGTGCCTTGTGGATGGTGGAAAGGCTTTGGGGAGTCAGCAGATGAGTTACTTGCTTCAGTATTCCTGGTTTCTAGCCTGCTCTTGTACCCCATGTTTATGTGGTGAGTCCAGTTGAGTTTCTGGTCAATGATAACCCACAGGATGTAGATAGTGGGGGATTCAGTGATGGTAACACCATTGAATGTCAAGGGGTGATGGTTAGATCGTCTCTTATTAGTGATGGTCATAGCCTGGCATTTGTGTGGCGCAAATGTCACTTGCCACTTGTTAGCCCAAGCCTGGATATTGTCCAGATCTTGTTGCATTTGAACATGGACTGCGTCACCATCTGAGGAGTCACGAATGGTGCTGAACATTGTGCAATATTCAGCAAACATCCCCACTTCTGACCTTATGATGGAGGGAAGATCAGTAATGAAGGAGTTGAAGATGGTTGGGCCTAGGACAATACCCTGAGGAACTCCTGCAGAGACGTCCTGGAGCTGTGATGACTGACCTCCAAGAACCACAACCATCTTCCTATGTGTCAGGTATGATTCCAAACCAGAGAGATTGCCCCCCAATACCGATTGATTCCAGTTTTTCTGGGGATCTTCGATGCCACACTCAGTTGAATGCAGCCTTGATATTGAGGGCTATAACTCTCACCTCACCCTCTGGAATTCAGCTCTTTTGTCCGTGTGTGAACCAAGGCTGGAATGAGGTCAGAAGCTGAGTGGCCCTGGGGGAACCCAAACTGGGTGTCACTGAGCAGGTTAATGCTGAGCAGGTGCTGTTTGATAGCTCTGTTACTGACACCTTCCATCACTTTCCTGATGATCGAGAGGAGACTGATGGGGTGGTAATGGGCTGGGTTGGATTTGTCCTGCTTTTTGTGTACAGGTCATACCTGGGAAATTTTCCACATAGTCGGGTAGATACCAGCTTTGAAACTGTACTGGAACAGCTTGGCTAGGGGAGCAGGATGTTCTGGAGCACAAGCCTTCAGTACTATTGCTGGAATGTTGTCAGGGCTCTTAACCGTTGCAGTATCCAGTGTTTCTAACTGTTTCTTGATATCACGTGAAGTGATTCGAATTGGTTAAAGACTGGTATCTCTGATGCTGGGGACCACTGGAGGAGGCCGAGATGGATCATCCACTTGGCACTTCTGGATGAAGATTGCTGTGAATGCTCCAGCCTTATCTTTGTACTGATGTGCTGGGCTCTTCCATCATTGAGGATGGGGATATCTGTGGAGCCTCCTCCTCCAGTCAGTTGTTTATTTGTCCACCACCATTCACAACTGGATGTGGCAGGACTGCAGAGCTTAGATCTGATCCATTGGCTTTGGAATCACTTAGCCAATTTCTGCTGTTTGGTGTGTAAGTAATCCTGTTTGGTGGCTTCACCAGGTTAATACCTCATCTTCCGGTAAGCCTGGTGCTGCTCCTGGCATGCCCTCCTGCACTCTCCTTTGAACCAGGGTTGATCCGCTGGCTTGATGGTAGTATGATGGTGGGGGATATGCCGGGGCATGAGATTACGGATTGTGCTGAAGTACATTTCTGCTGCTGTTAATGCTCAGTCTTCAGTAGCTAGATCTGTGTGAAGTCCGTCCCATTGAGCACGGTGATAGTGCCACACAACACGATGGAGGTTGTTCTCAGTGTGAAGGTGGGGCTTTGTCTCCACAAGGACTGTGCGATGGTCACTCTTACCGATACTGTCATGGACAGATGCATCTGCAGCTGGCAAATTGGTAAGGTTTAGGTCAATTGTGTGTGAGTGCGTGCATGCCCTCATAGGAACAGGATACACATCTCATCTCATCGATTGCCAGTTCCAATGTGCCACAGAGAAAAACTGTAATGACCTCCTCAGAAGACAGACACGGGATATGCCCGATAGGGTGCCCTCCATTGTCCAGTACTTCCCGGGAGGGGACAAACTACACCATGTTCTTCGCAGCCTTCAACACATTATCGATGACGATGAACTTCTCACCTTCAAACAAACTACCAAACCTTAAACAGACTGTCATTCGCAGTGAACTACCCAGCCTTCAGGACAACATCGACCACAACACCACACAACCCTGTCATGGTAACCTCTGCAAGACATGTCAGATCATCGATACGAATTCTACCATCACACAAAGTACAAACAAAGAGCAAAGAAAATTACAGCACAGGAACAGGCCCTTCAGCCCTCCAAGCCTGCGCCGATTGAGATCCTCTGTTTAAGCCTATCATCTATTTTCTAGGGGTCTGTGTCCATTTGCTCCCTGCCCATCCATGTACCTGTCCAAATACATCTTAAAAGACACTATCGTGTCTGCGTCTACCACCTCCGCTGGCAACGCGTTCCAGGCACCCACCACCCTCTGCATAGAGAACTTTCCATGAATATCTCCCTTAAACTTTGAACTTATGACCCCTGGTAATTGAGTCCCCCACTCTGGGAAAAAGCTTTTAGCTACCCACCTTGTCTATACCCCTCATGATTTTGTAGACCTCAATCATGTCCCCCCTCATTCTCCATCTTTCTTATAAAAATAATCCTAATCTACTCAACCTCTCTTCATAGCTCGCACCCTCCATACCAGGCAACATCCTGGTGAACCTCTTCTGCACCCTCTCCAAAGCATCCACATCCTTTTGGTAATGTGGCGACCAGAACTGTACGCAGTACTCCAAATGTGGCCGAACCTAAGTCTTATACACGTGCGAACACCACCCACCACGTACACAGCAGATACTCATGTGACTTGGCCAACATTGTCATCCTCCCCCTCTCTCCCGATTTATTCCAGTTCCCTCACCCCATCCCCCTCTCTGATGAAGGGTCTAGGCCCGAAACGTCAGCTTTTGTGCTCCTGAGATGCTGCTTGGCCTGCTGTGTTCATCCAGCCTCACATTTTATTATCATTGTCTATCTCATACGCTGCAGGCAAGGATGCCCTGAGGCCCGGTACATTGGCGGGACCATGCAGATGCTGCAATAACAGATGAATGGACACTGCACAACAGTCACTAGACGGGGATGTTCCTTCCCAGTCGGGGAACACTTCAGCGGCCAAGGACATTCAGGCTCCGATCTTCAGGTAAGCATCTTCCAGAGCTAACTTTGGGATACACAACAACGCAGAGTCACCAGGCAGAAACTGATCCCCATGAGGACGGCCTCAACCGGGACCTTGGGTTCATGTTGTACTACAGGTAACCCCACCGCACTATACACTCTTACACACACTCTCTCTCCCTCTCTGTCTCTCCCCACCACGCACACACGCTTTCTCTCCCTCTCTGTCTCTTCGCCCCGACCCACACACACACTCTCTCTCTCTCTTTCTGTCTCTCCCTACGCCCACACAAACTCTCTCTCTCTCTCTGTCTCTCCCCACCCCTCCCCACACACTCACACACACTCTCTCTCTCTTTCTGTCTCTCCCTACGCCCACACAAACTCTCTCTCTCTCTCTGTCTCTCCCCACCCCTCCCCACACACTCACACACACTCTCTCTCTCTTTCTGTCTCTCCCTACGCCCACACAAACTCTCTCTCTCTCTGTCTCTCCCCACCCCTCCCCACACACTCACACACTCTCTCTCTCTCTTTCTGTCTCTCCCTACGCCCACACAAACTCTCTCTCTCTCTCTGTCTCTCCCCACCCCTCCCCACACACACACACACTCTCTCTCTCCCCCTCGCACACACACACACTCTTCCCCCACCTCACACACGCACTCTTTCTCCTCCCCTCACTCACTCACACACAGACACACACGCACAAAATCTCAGCCCCACTCTCTCGCACACACACGTCAATCTAGGGGGTGAATTTGCATTTGCAGACACATTTTATTTTGTTCAAAAAGCACACAGCTTATAGACAGTCAGTCAATGTGGCATTTTATAAATTCCTACTTTTGAAAAAAAATCTGAGTCCAAACTAAAACACAAGCAGATTCTAAATAAAGCCTCACACCTAACATGCATTGTCTGACCCAAAATGTCACACATCCTTTACGCTGATAAAACCTTTAATTCTCTCAGGACAGTGACTTGAAAAGAACTCAAGGATTTACATATACATATTAATTAATTAAAACCTTCTAACTGATTAAAGATTTAACAACATCTTAGGATTGTTTAATACATCCTCATCAGTGGTGTGACCCTTTGATCTTTTATTAATAAATTCTGTGTCTGATACTACCTCTCTCACTAACATTTGCAGAAGGACTGAGGCTCCGAAAGCTTATGTTTTCAAATAAACCTGGTGTCATGCGATTTCTGACCTTGTCCCACACTGGCACCTCTACCCTACACCCCTCCGAGAGCACAGAATTCTCCTCATGCCTGACCAAAAAGGGCAGACCCTCATTTTAAAATTGTTCCCCTTAGCTCTGGAGTTGCAAATTAGCGTAGGCCCATCACAGACATGTAAAAAGGAAGATTGCAGAAATGCCAGGGTATGCCTAAATTGAGGACATGTCAAATTTTCACTTAAAGAAAAATATTGCATAAAATGTTGACACTTGAAGAACTAAATCCCAAGTTTTCTGGAGCAAGATTATTTTCAGAGTTGCATTTGGAGCACCGATTCATGCCATTCTATCTGGAAGGAATATCCTAGGAGATCATGACATTCCAGTTACCATACCATTTCCAGCAGTTACCATTTGGCTTCTCAATTTACTATGGACAGCCGATTCTGGCAGCACATGGATGGGATTATTGAGAAGGCTGTTTACATTGCTGGTGATTAAGATAAAGGCATGACCAAAAACCAGCACCTGCTGATGCCAACTGGGTGACAAGGTGGATCAATATCTAACACAACAAAATGCCCTTTCAACCTCAGGGAGATAAACATTCTCCGATGCATTTTGCTCGACCTACAGAGTCCATCCCAATCCACGGGGAACTGAATCACCAGATTTTCTGTGGAGCAGAATGAGGCCATTCAGCCCATTGTGCATGGACTAGTTCTACCCCTCAGGCTAATCTCCTGCCTTTTCCCCATATCCCTGCTCACCATTTCTATCCCATCCAATGCCCCTCTTCAATGCCTCAGTTGAACCTGCCCCCAATCAAATTTCCCTTGCAGTGCGTTCCAGACCCTGACTACTCGCTGGGTGAAAAAGGTTCCTCACATGATCCTTCACTTCTTTTACACATCACTTTAATCTATGCCTTTCTTGTTCTTGTTCCATTTACGAGCGGGAACAACTTCTCCCTGTCTACCCTATGCAGTCCGCTCATGAGGATGTTAAATAAATGATACATTGGGGATATGTGACCTTGCCTTGGAGTTTAATTTTCTCTCACCAACGTACTCTCAACTTCATGCACAAGATAGCCCCACTGGACATCAACAAGGATGTCAGCAGTCTCTGCAAGACACCCACCAAGACATCTCAACCACATTCCATCAGCAAAATCCTGCTGACTGCGTTACTGCGACCCCAGGAAGGCCAAGATTCTCGGACGTGGATGGACCACTAAAAAGGAGAAGAAGTGTTTCTTTTGCGAGACAGAAAACCAACTGTTTTTAACTTTGAAAACAAACCAAATGCTCCGATATGGCGGGCAAGACATAAGATTTGGTATTTAGCAGCATATTGTCTCACACACTTATTTGTCCTGAAGTTCACCATTGAAACAGATCAGAAGCCACTGGAAATGATCTACTGCAAATTGCTAAAGGATTCACCGCCACATTTGCAGTCTCTACATATTAAAGATATGACTTTGAAGTGAGATATCAGCCAGGTACAAAGATGCTGATGCCTGACACACTAAGCGGATGACCCAACCCTGACAAAGACCTCAAGGTGCTCCACATTATAAAGTCAGAGACCTTCACAATGTTGTATCAATGATAGTAGGAACTGCAGATGCTGGAGAATCTGAGATAACAAGGTGTAGAGCTGGATGAACACAGCAGGCCGAGCAGCTTGTTATCTCGACTTTCTCAACGTTGATGTGTTACACTTTGGCCAGAGCCAGTGTGAACAGTCACAATCAGCCATCGCTGAAGATGAGCAGCAAGAGATCACTATCCAGGTGTGGCCTGACACAGTGTGAAAGAAATACTGGAGAAGATTTGTTCATTTTGACCATAGCGACACAAACTTAGTTCATCGCAGTAAGTCAATGTCAGGGGCAAACATATCCTGATACCAAGAACATTCAAGTCCATATTATATCAGGATACATGAACATTGGACACATGAGAGCAAGAATGTGGGTCTGTGTACTGACCAGGAAGTTTAATGATCCTGTGAATGCACATGAAAAGGTGTGTCACAGACCAACCCCAACAGCAGAGGGACTCCCCCTGATGGTCTGTCCATTTCTTGGATGAAAGTAACAGCAGACCCATTCGCAGTGCACAGGAAAATTATATCCTTGCATGATGAGTTATTTCTCCAGTGAGGTCAGGAGATGAGTGAGCTTGTTGCAAATGTTCAGTCCTGAATTGTGTGTTTACCCTGAAAGTTTTCAAAAGCCCAAACAGCAGGTCAAGCGCATTGTTTTTTCCTGTGACTGTGCACTAACAACACAGATGACACCCATCACAGACTGATTTTGCTGTCAAGATGCTCTGCCTATTCTCAAAAAGGTGTAATGCGGTATATGAATTTCAGTGCCTGTGTGATGCCAGGTCTGTCAGCTGTGTATTTTAAAGATGAAAGGATCTTATCAACTGGGATATTCCTTTGGCAGTTCACAAGTGTTGGGCCCTGACAGTACCCAAGATTGCAAACGCTCAGTACACAGCTCAAACCGAGATGGTGTGGAAATTGGAAGTTTTATCTGGAGCTTCTCCACTCCGACTGTTTCTTTTTCTTTCCCTTGAGTGTTTTTTACTTCCTTTCTTCTTTTTTCTCGTTGACGCCCTGGACTCAGTGTGCATCTGGTTTGGCAGTCTCCCAGCCCGGCGTGATGCCTCTCAGCCTGGCATAATGGTCTTTCAGCCCAGCATGGCCTCAGCATGGACCTCTGGCCTCGGGGTGACTCTAGAGCGGTCTCCCAGGCTCAAAGCGAAGCCCAGCGTGGTTTGAAGTCAAGGCCCTGTGCGAACTGGAGACTAGGTGCCAGCATGGTCTGGATTGGGAGGGCTATTTTTCTGAACCTTTTATTTCTCTATTTTCTAATTTATTCCTATGGTCCGTAAAGCCGTCCTTTTTATTTCTTCACTTTTCTAGTTTCATAAGAACTTGCACTGAAAAATCTGCACCTTGTTCTCTTGTACCTAAGATAATGCTGTAAGTAGTGACTTGTAAATATTTCCCTGTACCCATGGTGAGGACATGTAATAATAAAGTTAATTCAATTCAGTTACAGTTTCCAATGTTAGGTGTGATCTCGTGATAGGACAACATTTGCTGAGTCATCTTGAGCGTGTAAAGAATCACACTGGCAACCAATTCAGGATTGTCAGTCAGGTTTGCGATATGGTGCACCACTAGCAACGTAGGGGAAGCTACACTTAATAATAAACAGGGCCATGCTCCTTTCCAGACAGAAACAGCATACATGTGCACTAGGCCTGTTTCAATTCCCCAAATTAGCGATCGTCAGACTCTGGTGCACTTCTCACGGCAGTGCCTTGACCAATCACGGTCAACCTGCCTTGTTCAAAATGTGAGCAATTCTTGGCAGTTAACTGTGAGTCATCATGTAACAGGTACATTCCCCATAGCAGTGCCTGTACCCACTAGAGTTCACCTGCCGATCAGCATTGTCCTCTCATTCATGCTGTTTTCTCTTTGCATTGGTAGTTCTTGCAAATTGACCTGATGTGTTCAAGACACAAACACTTGATGAAATGTGCCTATTTTCAGCACTGTCATCACATTGATATCTCAGCACAGTCGTCAAAAGGATACTGTGTAGATGGTAAACACTCAGCCATGATCTATTTGAATGGTGGAGCAGGAGTGATGGAACAAATTACCTCCTTCCACTCCCACTTTTTTAAATAGAATCCCTATACCGTGGGAACAGGCCCTTTGGTCCAACAAGTCCAGACCAACCCTCACAGCATGTCACCCAGACACATTCCCCAAACCCACTTAACCCACACACCCCTGAACATGATGGGCAATTTAGCACGGCCAATCCACCTAGCCTGCACATCTTTGGACTGTGGGAGGAAACTGGAGCACCCGGAGGAAACCCACGCAGACACGGGGAGAATGTACAAACTCCACACAGACAGTTGCCCGAGGGTGGAATTGAACTCAGATCTCTGGCGCTGTGAGGCAGCTGTGTTAACCACTGCGACACTGAGCCACACCCATGCTATGCTTTTATATTTGTGGGACACTATGTTGCATTGTGGGCTATGTTGCATTAGTGACTAAATGTAATGAGTGGATATAAAGCAGTCTGAGATAGTTTAAGGTAATGAGGAGTTCTGTAGTCTTTCCTTATATTACTGGTCTCGCACCCAGAGCCAAGCGGATTGAAAATCTTTCAGTGCCAGGGAGCCTTACTGTTTAAAGGCACAAGATCCAATTACTAAAACCAAGTCAGCCCTTAAAGGCACATAGAGGCAGATCTTGGTGGTCTTCAATCTTTGAAGGAAGTTACATGTTGAAGCTAAAAGAGAACATTTTTCTTCCTAACTTCGTTATTGTAACTCAGCATTAATCAAAACACTATGAATGCATCAGAGGCGGCAGGGTGAAATGTAAATATTTGTGCTGCCTTTGTAAGTGTGCTCCCTGAGGCAGCTTTAGGGAGTCCATGGCATCACAATTGAACTGTGCAGACTCTGATCATGCTTCCTCCCGGTTGTCAGCTGGGAAATTCTACAAAACTCCACTTAGACCCCGCTGTGAGCAGATCTGGGCACCGTACTTCACGAGGGAAATTTTGGATCTGGGGGGAGCTCAGCACAGTTTGGCAAGGATGAGAGCTGGGCTTTGGGGTGACGTGGAATGATTAGGCAAATTAAGCCTTTATTCACAGAGATGTACAGCACGGAAACAGATTCTTCGGACCAAATCGTCTGCTTTGACCAGATATCCTAAACTGATCTAGTCCCATATGCCAGCATTTGGTCAACATCCCTCTCAACCCTTTCTATTCATGTACAAATCCAGATGCCTTTTAAATGTTCTAATTATACTTACCAACATGATCTCCTCTGGCAGCTCGTTCCATACGCACACCACCCTCTGCGAGAAAAAGCTGCCCCTAAGGTCCCTTTTAAATCTTTATCCTGTCACCTTAAGCCTATGTCCTCTAGTTTTGGACTTCCCTACCCTGGGAAAAAGGACTATTTAATGGCTAATCACCATGTTCACGTTCCTCATGATTTTATAAACCTTTGTAAGGTCCCCCCTTGGCCTCTGACTATCCAGGGAAAACAGCCCCAGTCTATTCGGCTTCTCCCTGTAGCTCAAACCCTCCAACCCTGGCAACATCCTGGTAAATATTTTCTGAACCGTCTCAAGTTTCACAACATATTTTCCCACGGTAGACAGCCAGGTTGTATGCTGTATTCTAAAAGTGACCTCACCAATGTCCTGTGCTACTGCAACATGTTATCCCAACTCCAATAGTCAATATACTAGCCAATGAAGGCCAGTGTGCCAAATGTCTTCTTCACTGCCCTGTCTGCCTGCAACTCCATTTTCAAGAAAATCTGTAGTTGCACCCCCAGTCTCTTCCCTCAGCAACACTCCCCAGGGCCATACCGTTAATTGTACAAGTCCTGCCCTGAATTGCCTTTCCAAAATGCAGCACCTCACATTTGTCTAAATTAAACTCCATCTGCCACTCCTTAGCCAATTGGTATATCAGACCACTACGTCACCAATTTAGGTGTCATCTGCAAACTTACCAACCATGCTTCTTCTGTTCATACCCAAATCATTTATATAAATGACAAAAAGCAGTGGACCCTTGAACCAGTGCCTTATTGAACCGCTGAAGTCCATGTGCTGTAGGTTGGCCCACAATGCTGTTAGGGCGGGAATTCCAGGATTGTGACCCAGCGACCGTGATGGAACAGCGATGTATTTCCAAGTCAGGATGGTGAGTGGCTTGGAGGTGATAAATGCTAGCCCAGCCAGCAACATCCTTACCCCACAAGTGAAATTAAAAGCAAGAAATTCATTATGAAGAAAGAGCAATTTTATAGTACAAAGCCTGTCCCCCTATTAACGATGTGGTAATACTATATTAAGCACAGTATGTCCTGTTTTGTAATTTAATGCTGCTATTATATGCAATATGAATTCCTCCAATGGTTAATAGCCCTGTATAATCTTCTTTACGATAACAGTGATAATCCATTGTGCTGGGACTGTATTAGGATTAAATTCACAAGGATGTTAGCAAGTTTTGAGAAGATTTGTGAACATGATACATGAACATCAACTAGCCACAAAACGACATGACCCACTGTCACTCGTATCCTTACATACAGATGAGGAAGGACACCACTTTGATTGGGACAACACATCCATCCTAGGACAAGCCAAACAGAGACACGCATGAGAATTCCTAGAAGCATGGCATTCCAACCGGAACTCCATCAACAAACACATTGATTTGGAGCCAATCTACCATCCCCTGAGAAAAAGAACAGGAAATGACATCACTAACCCAAGGAAACCTAACCAGATAAATAGAAAGTGGGACATAACACCAGCGCTTCGTCGGAGGCTCTCTGATGATGTTACCTAGAATGGTGACGAAACGTCTGAAAACGAACCTTCCAGCTCAGCGAGCAAACTCATATCCATTCACAAGAATGTATCATGACGCTGTGTACTGATACCATGATAATGCCAGAGTCGTATGATTAAGTGGAACATGCTGGAAGAGAGCAGGGGATCCAACCTGGTGCTGGGAGAATGTATGCCAAGATCAAACTGTAAATGAAGACTTCTAGAAAGTTCTATAGACTTGTGCAGCTCTACTTTGGGAGCCTTAGGCCGCAAACATATCGCAAAACACATCTAGCCGCTACCACGGAATTGCGAAACTGTGTGCGTTATTACGGAGCTCTGCATTGACCAACATCATCTTTCTTCAAATAGTGTCAGAGATAATGGGAACTGCAGATGCTGGAGAATCTGAGATAACAAAGTGTGGGGCTGGAGGAACACAGCAGGCCAAGTGGCATCTTAGGAGCACAAAAGCTGACATTTTGGGCCTAGACTCTGCTTGGCCTGCTGTGTTCTTCCAGCTCTACACTTTATTAAAATAGTGTGTGCTTTTAATTCTACCATTTCACAATCATTTATCATTCCTGCGTAATAACAGGTAAGTCTTCCCAGGGACATTGAAGGATTCTTGATTATTAAGGGGACTGAGGCTTGGGGGGAGAAGGGAGGAAAAAAATCAGCCACGATCAAATGGCAGAACAGACTTAATGGGACAAATGGCCTAATTCTGCTCTTATATATAATAGTCTTATTGAAGTTCGGAGTCAACCATGTCACTGTGGCTTCGGATTCATACGTAGTTCAGACGGGTTAGGGCAACAGAGTTCTTCCCACGAAAAGTCCACCAATTGGGGCTGTTGTTAACAATAATTGAATGGTCAGCATCAAGACCTTATTTAAATTTTAATTCTGCCCGGTCACAGAGGCTATTACTTACCTCTGGAGCAGGTGGGACCTGAACCCAGACCTCCCAGTTCACAGGCTGGGACATTACCAATACACCCCAAGAGTCCTGCCCTTCCTCACACTGAATTCAGGGTGTTGTAACCAGAGATAATGGGAACTGCAGATGCCGGAGAATCTGAGGTAACAAGGCGTGGAGCTGGATGAACACAGCGGGCCAAGCAGCATCAGAGGAGCACGAAAGCTGACGTTTCGGGCCTAGACCCAACCAGCTGCCACATGTTAATGGTAAATATTATAGCTGTAAAGATTAGTCTGAAAAACATGGCAAAAATTTTAAAAATTGCTAACTGCCAACCCTAACTATCCACCCACCCACTGGAAATTAAGTTGATTCAGAATGAAAAATGCCACTTAGTGAATTTATCAATTTAGGCTCAGTCTACAGGGACTCTGCAGAACATTTGCTCTCCTGTTTATCTTCTTCTGCAGTTCTCTCTCTCCCACCCTTTGAGTCCTTCGCAATTCTTGAGTACAGTATCTCCCCAACTCACTAATCCCTGGAATTACAGCATCTACCTTTTCTCTCCTTGTAGGAGTCACAAATAAAAGTGATGGGTTTTTTTCTCTCCCTTTAACTGAAAGTCAAACTCTGTCTATCCTGTCCCCGAACTCTCCCAGGACAGGGGTAACACGGAGTTAAATACAGAGTAAAGCCTTGCTCTTTTTAAATGAAATGGAACAAAATGGGGTTAAATAGACCCTGATGGAACAACATAACAATACAAATTAACAGCTACTGAAAAAAGAACTCAATGTCTTTGACCCTTCTTTGTCCACAGAATTCACAGCCCCTTAAGTACATTGTCTATTTCCATCTGGTGTTGCTCCTTTCCTAATAATAAATTCAAAATAGTGAAAATGTTCTGAGGATGTACTGGGATGATATTTACAAACAATAATGTTACTGTCAGAGAGTTTTTTATTTCCAGCACTCAGTTCACTTCTTCTAATTTTTATCTGAAGACTTGTTACAGTTCCAACTCGCGCAAATTAACTATTATTAAAAAGGCCCCAGGCCGACAACGAGAGATGTTGAGCAAAATCTGATTATGATAGATTTGGTTTTGTTTTTGCACAGAGTTCATTTAAAAATTTTAAGAGATGTTTTAGCTCTTGCAAGATGCTGGTGGAAATGCAACGGTGATAAGAAGAAATGAGATATATTTAAACCTATAGGCCATAATGTTTCCACAGCTATTTTTCAGATCTATACAGTTAAGCGTGTTGGGATGCATTAATGCACTTAAAGCACGATATAAAATGCCTGTTGTTTTTGTGGATTCTTGTTTCATAATTGCGTCTCACAAGCTTCTCATGTTTGCCTTTGCTGTTCGTTGCTGGGCTACAATGCTCGTTGAGTGTGAAGACTTGGAGTTCATTCGTTTCAATTCCTTAAAACCAAAGTCTTTCACAAAATTGTTATATTGCAGATGGAGGCCATTCAGCCCATCATAACCATGCTGACTCTCTGAATGAACAATTCGCTCAGTGCCCATTCTCCTGACTTCTTGTAAATTGGTACATTTTTCAGGTAAACTGCTCAGTGACACCCAGTTTGGGTTCTGCCAGGGCCACTCAGCTCTTAACATCATTACAGCCTTCGTTATTGCTCGCTGAGCCAAGCTGTTCCAGAACAGTTCCAACACTGGCATCTACCCGCCAATACGGCTAATTGCCCAGGTATGTCCTGTACACAAAAAGCAGGATAAGTCCAAACTAGACAATTTCTGCTCCAACCCACTCTTGATCATCAGTAAAGTCTCAGCGTCATACAGCATGGAAACAGCCCCTTCAGTCCAAATAGTCCATTCTGAACATAATCCCAAACTAAACTAGTCCCACCTGCCTGCTCCTGACCCATATCCATCCCAATCTTTCCTATTCATGTACCTATCCAAACGTCTTTTAAATGTAATTGTACTTGCATTCTCCATTTCCTCTGGAAGTTCATTCCACACGTGAATCACCCTCTGCGTAAACAAAATTGCCTGTCCTGTCTTTTTAAAATCTCTCTCCTTTCATTTTGAAAATGTGCTCCCATATCTTAAAATTCCCCATTTTAGGGCAAAGACAACTACAATTAATTCTATCATCACTCCTCATTATTTTATAAACCTCTATCAGGTTGCCTCTCAACCTTCTACACCCCCATGGAAAAAGTCCCAGCCTACCCAGCCACTCCTTGTAACACAAACCCTCCATACTCAGCAACATCCTGGTAAATCTTTTTTGAACGCCCTCCAGCTTCATCATATCCTTCCCAAAAGTGGGTGACCAGAATTCCACACTGTATGTGGAATAGTCAATGTCCTGTACAACCTCAACATAACGTCCCAACTCCTATACTCAAAGGACTGAGCAATGAAGGCGAGTGTGCCAAATGCCTTTTTAACCACCCTGTCTCTATGTGACACAGGTTTCGGAGAATTATGTAACCTGCACCCCAAGGCTCCTCTTGTTCTACAATACCACCCGAGGCTCTACTAGTAATTGTATAAGCCTTACCCTTGTTTCATGTGCCAAACTGTAACAACTTTAAAAACCAAAATAACTGCAGATGCAGTAAATCAGGAACAAAAACAAAGTTGTTGGAAAAGCTCAGCAGGCCTGGCAGCATCTGTGAAGGAGAAAACAGAGTTAATGTTTCGGGTCCGGTCACCCTTCCTCAGAACCTTTATCCATATTGAAGTCCATCTGCCACTTACAGCCCATTGACCCATTTGATCAAGGTCCCTTTGTAATCTTAGAAAACCTTCTTCAATTTTGGTGTTGCCTGCAAACCTATTAACCATGCCTTCTATATTCTCATTTGAATCGTTTGCATAAATGATTAACAAAAGAAGACCCAGAACCGATCCCTGTGGGACAAAACAATGGAAGCTGTCAGTAACAGCACTATCAAGCAACACCTGCTCAGCAATAACCTGCTCAGTGACGCCCAGTTTGGGTTCCCCCAGGGCCACTCAGCTCCTGAACTCATTACAGCCTTGGTTCGAACATGGACAAAAGAGCTAAGTTCCAGAGATGAGGCGAGAGTGACAATCCTTGACATCAAGGCTACATTTGACCTCCGACACTCCCATCATCTACAATCCGACCGCACCACCCAAGACATTTTTCCATCCCCACCCTTGTCTGCTTTCCAGAGAGACCACTCTCTCCGTGACTCCCTTGTTCGCTCCACACTGCCCTCCAACCCCACCACACCCGGCACCTTCCCCTGCAACCGCAGGAAATGCTACACTTGCCCCCACACCTCCTCCCTCACCCCTATCCCAGGCCCCAAGATGACTTTCCATATTAAGCAGAGGTTTACCTGCACATCTGCCAATGTGGTATACTGTATCCATTGTACCCGGTGTGGCTTCCTCTACATTGGGGAAACCAAGCGGAGGCTTGGGGACCGCTTTGCAGAACACCACCGCTCGGTTCGCAATAAACAACTGCACCTCCCAGTCGCAAACCATTTCCACTCCCCCTCCCGTTCTTTAGATGACATGTTCATCATGGGCCTCCTGCAGTGCCACAATGATGCCACCCGAAGGTTGCAGGAACAGCAGCTCATATTCCGCTTGGGAACCCTGCAGCCCAATGGTATCAATGTGGACTTCACCAGCTTCAAAATCTCCCCTTCACCCACCGCATCCCAAAACCAGCCCAGTTCGTCCCCTCCCCCCACTGCACCACACAACCAGCCCAGCTCTTCCCCTCCACCCACTGCATCCCAAAACCAGCCCAGCCTGTCTCTGCTTCCCTAACCTGTTCTTCCTCTCACCCATCCCTTCCTCACACCTCAAGCCGCACCTCCATTTCCTACCTACTAACCTCATCCCACCTCCTTGACCTGTCCGTCTTCCCTGGACTGACCTATCCCCTCCCTACCTCCCCACCTATACTCTCCTCTCCACCTATCTTCTTTTCTCTCCATCTTCGGTCCGCCTCCCTCTCTCTCCCTATTTATTCCAGAACTCTCTCCCCATCCCCCTTTTCTGATGAAGGGTCTAGGCCCGAAACGTCAGCTTTTGTGCTCCTGAGATGCTGCTTGGCCTGCTGTGTTCATCCAGCTTCACATTTTATTATCTTGGATTCTCCAGCATCTGCAGTTCCCATTATCACTAATACACTTGACCAAATGTGGGATCATGGAACCCAAACGAATCTGGAATCAGAGGGTTTCAGGGGCCAATTCCTCTATGGTTGGAGTCATACCAGACACATAGGAAGATGGCTGTACTTACTTCAGTTCCTTCAGCGCTACTGGGTTAAAATGCTGGAATTTAGACCCTAATATCATTGTGAGTCTTGTTATAGCACATGGTCTGCAGCAGCCCAAAGCAGCAGCTCACTTTAAGGGCAAATAGGAACAGTCAATAAATGGACATCCATATCCTGTGAACGAATGAAGAAAGTCTAATTCCCAATTGAAAGCTTCATTTGAACCTGCCTTCGCACTTTCTTACATTGTGGAAACAGACCATTCAGCCAATCAAGTCCACACTATACCTCCAAAGAACATCCAACCTGGACCTATCGCGCTATGCCATCCCTGTAACCCTGTATTGCCCATGGCTCAGCCACCTAGCCTGCACATCACTGAACACTACGGGCAATTTAGCAAGGCCAATCCACCCTAAACTGCACATCTTTGGACTGTGGGAGGAAACTGGAGAACCTGGAGGAAACCACTTAGCCAGAGGATTCTAGAGTCCCATTGTCCTTTTTGTGAGTTATCTCAAATCTGTGCCTTCTTATTTGCAGTCCTCCCCTCAATAGGAAACAGTTTCACCCTCTACTCTGCGTACGCCCCTCATCATTTTGAACACCCTGATGAAATTAGGTAGGTCTTTCTGACTGAGCTTTAGATTGCCTTGGCCAGTAAGTGGCTGGATATCAAGTGCCATTTGACAACCACTCTATTAGAGGGATCATTATAACTGCTGTTCAAATACACAAAGTTGCTGTCACCATACAGAACTTCCATTCTACCACCCTAGCCTGCACATCTTTGGACTGTGGGAGGAAACCGGAGCACCTGAGGAAACCCACGCAGACACAGAGAGAATGTGAAAACTCCGCACAGACAGTCGCCCAGGGGTGGAATCGAACCACTCTGCTGGTAAATGAAGCAAATTTCACAAAAGGGACAGTGAAAGACTCAGTACTCACTTCTTCCTGAGATACACATTAATAAACTTGATAATTGCCTTAACAAAGATCATTTTTGGCATCAATAATGAAAAATCGGACCATGGTCTTTTCTTTGAAACAAAATAACCTCCCTGGCCTAGTTCTCAATATAGGAGCAAGGTTTATTTTCAGATCATAAATCTTAGTCAAGTTAGGAAGATGATGAAAGGTTTCTGTGCTGAAGCTGGACACCACTGAGCTGTTGAGGTGCACACACCATCTATACTCAGTGAACCTGCATTATTACAAAGCATACTCGTTAAACCAAAGCACAACATTAATTTGTCCTGTAAATGCTAAAGGCTGGTGGAATGGTTGCAGCAGCCCACTAGTTAGCACTGTTACCTCTCAGCACCAGGGACCCGGGTTTGATTCCACCTTTGGGCGACTGTCTGTGTGGAGTTTGCACATTCTCCCTGTGTCTGCATGGGTTTCCTCCCACTGTCCAAAGATGTGCAGGTTAGGTAGACTGCCCATGCTAAATTACCCATAATGTGCAGGCTAGGTGTATTAGACATAGGAGTTATTGGGATAGAGTAGGGGAGTGGGTCTAAGTGAAGGGGTCAGTGTGGACCTGATGGGCTGAACAGCCTCCTACTCACTGTAGGGATTCTGCATGCGTAATGGTCACCTCTGACATTTTCAGTCTTATTATCTGACAGAGGACAAGTTCCATTGCTTTCACACTGTTATGGAGTAAAGGCGGAATGTTACAATAGGCTTGATGTAGTGGTCACATCAGTGGACTACTCTCCCTGGTTATGGCACTGATGACGTTGCAGCTGTTGGAATTCAAACTCTGTTTGTGGTTGTAGAATTAAAAATCAAGTGTCCATGGGAATGACCGCGAGTTGTTTCAAAAAGAAAAAGTTGTCATGGTGTTTTCTGGAAGGAGATCCGCTGCCCTCACCTGTGTTTTTTTCATTATTATTTTGTGTGTGCTGGGCTCTTCCATCATTGAGGATGTGGATATTTGTGGAGCCTCCCCCCTCCAGTGAGTTGTTTAATTGGCCATCGCTGTTCATGACTGGATGTGGCAGGACTGCAGAGTTTGGATCTGATCCATTGGTTGTGGGATCTGATCCACAGCAGTTTGAGAAGGCAGCTCACCATCACCTGTTGAAGGACAGCTAGGGATGGGCAATAAATGCTGGGAGTCACTGACGACCGGATGGAAAGTTAACTAAATGTTTCAAAAGAGCAGGAGGCCATTCAGTGTATCATAGCTTGTGCTACCTCTTTGAAAGTGCTCTCTTTAGCTCGCTCCCCGACTCCTCCTTTTCCCTGTAACCCTCCAACTTTTCCTTCATTATAGGTGTATCATAGAAAGCACCCCATCTGGATGCATCACAGTGTGATTTGGCAACTGCTCTGTCCAAGACCACAAGAAACTACAGAGACCCAAGAACATTGCCCAGTCCATCATGCAAACCATCAATACTTCTGTTGCCTCGGGAACATAAAAACAAACAAAACATAGAAGATAGGAGCAGGAGGAGGCCATTCAGCCCTTCAAGCTTGCTCCACCATTCCTCACTATCACAGCTGATTGCCCAACTCAGTAGCCTAATCCTGCTTTCTCCTCGTAACCTTTGATCCCATTCACCCCAAGTTCTATATTCTGTTGCCTCCTGAAAGAACCAACAAAATCAAAGACCCCTCCAGCCCTGGTTGTACTCTCCTGCACCCTTGTCCATCGGGCAAAAGATATTAAAATTTGTGTACATGTACAAATAGATTCAGGAACAGTTTCTTCCCTGTTGTTATTCTGAATGGAACTTTTAAATTTTAAATGTAATGTTTCGCTCGCTCTCTGTGCACCTTCTCTTCAGCCATAATATTTTCCTCCTCGCTCTGTTCTACTACCCTAATACATTTTGTATGGTACGATCTGCCTGTACTGCACACAAAACAAAACTTTTCACCGTACCTAGGCACATGTGACAATAATAAATCAAGTCAAATCTTTAAGTGCTTCTCCGATTCTTCAATCTTTTGTTTGAATTTCATCTCATTGAAAAGAGACAGTACAAGTAACAAGATGCAAATTCAGACTTATCCCCATGACCATATTCAGGGGGTCCAAATGCCAAGATGTCCATTCTGCCGCCATGTGATTGGTGCAATGGACAGATGAAAATCCTGAACCAACCTGCCCCACCAATTGTGTCCTCCCAGACTGCATCAGAGGAAAATTAGGCTGTCATTAAGTGAAAGCCCAGTGCATATTGGGATGTTGACTCAGGACGCAGAGTCATAGAAATGTACAGCATGGAAACCCTTCGGTCCAACTCATCCATGCCGACCAGCTATCCTAAATTGATCTGGTCCCATTTGCCAGCATTTGGTCCATATCCCTCTAAACCCTTCCTATTCATGTCCCCATCCAGATGCCTTTTAAATGTAATTTTGGTTGGGGTCAGTCATAGCTGTGAAGCCTGTATTCGGAACCTCACTGTGATGTGAGGTGAGATTTATACAGATGTTAGTAAGAGTTATTTTGGATTTTGAATGAGACGCGTAAAGATTGTGGGTCTGTGGGGTTTTATGATAACAAACGTTTCTGTAGCCAAGTTGTTTTGTTTTAAATCAGCATTGGAGACAGGCTTATTGGAGAATAATTAGGATTTGTTTACATTAGGAGAGTTAACAAGTGGGAAAAGTTAATATTGGAGTGCATTAAGCTTTCAGAATGAAGACTCTGTTTTTTTTGGACTTGAGAGAGACAGCCAGTTTTGCAGAAAGCATTTTACTTTCAGTTTGGGGACAATCTTGTAGAAGTCTTGTCTGAAGCTGAGATGTAAAACAGTTGCTCTGAAGAAAGGGAGTTGGTTTAGAACAGATAAGAGCATACGAACAGGAGTAGGTTGTTCACGCCCTTGAGTCTGTACTGCATTCAATGAGATCACGGCTGATCTGTGACCTAACTCTATACAAGTGCCCTTAGATCATATCCCTTAATACTTTAGATAAATTTTGTTAAGCGTTTTCAAGTTTAAAATTAATAACTGATCCATCATCAGCTGCCACTTGTGGCAGAGAGTTCCAAACCTCTATCATCCTTTCTGTGTAGATGTCCTTCCCAACATCTCTCAGTCATTTAGACAAACAACACAAAAACAGAGATAACAAGGTGTAGAGCTGGATGAACACAGCAGGCCAAGCAGCATCATAGGAGCAGACGTTTCGGGCCTAGACATAAAAACAGACCTTTCAGTCCAACTAGTCCATGCAGATCAAGTTTCCAAACCTAGACATTTGCCTGCATTTGGCCCATATCCCTCTAAACCTTTCCTATTCATGTTCCTGTGTGAACGGTTTCGGAATGTTGCAACAGTACCTGCGTCTGCCAGTTCCTCAGGCAGCTCATTCCACGTCTGAACCACCTTCTGTGTGAAAAGGTCACTCCTCAGGTCTCTTTAAATCTTTCTCCCGCCACCTGAAAAAAATGCGCTGAAGTTTTGAATTTCCCTCCCTAGTGAAAAGACCGTTGCTATTCACCTTATCCATGGCCCTTATGATTTTATAAACCTCTAAGGTCACCCCTCAATCTGCTATGCTCCAGAGAAAAAAAGATTCCAGCCAATTCAGTGTCTCCTTATATCTCAAGCCCCCCAACAAACCCCCCCCCCCCCATTCCTGGCAACATCCTTGTTAAGTTTCTCTGAAACCTCTCCACTTTAATAGCATACTTCCTATAGCAGGGAGACCAAAACCGCATGCAGTATTTCTAAAGCAGCCTCACCAATGCCCTGTACAACCTCAACATGATGTCCCAACTCTTGTAGTCAAAGCCTGAACAATGGAGGCAAGTTGCTATATGCCTTAACCACCCTGTTTACTGTGATGCAACTTTCAAAGAATTATCAGATTAGATTCCCTACAGCGTGGAAACAGGACCTTCGGCCCAGCAAGCCCACACCGCCCCTTGAGGCATCCCACCCAGACCCATCCCCCTATAACCCACACACCCCTGAACACTATGGGCAATTTAGCATGGCCAATCCACCTAGCCTGTACATCTTTGGACTGTGGGAGGAAACCGGAGCACCCGGAGGAAACCCACGCAAACACGGGGAGAATGTGCAAACTCCACACAGACAGTCACCTGAGGCTGGAATCGAACTCGGGTCCCTGGCACTGTGAGGCTGCAGTGCTAACCACTGAGCCACTGTGCTGCCCCATTATGTACCTGAACCCTCAGGTCTCCATTTGATAGCACTGGCTAGGAGTCTACAAGTCCTGCCCTTCTTTGTTTTACCAAAATGCAACATCTCACTTCTATCCAAATTAAACTCTGTCTGCTACTCCTCGGCCCATTGGTCCAATTTATCTAGAACTCTTTGTAATCTTAGATAACCTTCTTCAGTGTCCACTAAACTCCCAATTCTGTTGTCGTCAGCAAACCTACTAACCCTGCATCCTAAATTCACACCCAGATTGATTATATCCATCACAAACAGCAGACCCAGCACCAATCTCTCAAGAACACTGCTGGCCATAGGCCTCCAGTCTGAAACACAACCCTCTCACCCTCCCTCTCCTACCATCAAGCCAATTCTGTATCCAACTGGCAAGTGTTCCCTGAGTCCCATGCGATCTAATTCTACTAACCAATCTAGCATGTAGGACCTTGTCAAAAGCGTCACTAAAGTCCATGTAGACAATGCCTACCACTCTACCTTCATCGATCTTTTTGGTCACATCGTTAAGAAGGAGATGAGATGATTTGCTGTGCATAAAGCCATACTGTCTGTCTCTACAATATGCATTTGGAGAGGTAAGGATTATGAACATAGGGCATAGAATGTAGAACATAGAACAGTACAGCACACTACTGGTCCTTCAGCCCATGATGTAGTCTCAGTAGATTATGTCTCAGAATCCCCTCCGACCACTTACCCATCACTGATGTCAGACTCAATAGCCTGTAGACTGTAAGGAGAAGCTTGGGAACTTTCTTAAATAAAGGCACACCATTAGCCACCCTCCAGTCTGCAATCCCACCAGATGATACAAATACCTCTGCTACGGGCCCCACAATTTCTTCCCAAACTTCCCACAATGTCCTGAGATTTATCCATCTTTATGTTTTTTTAAGAACTCCAGCCCCTCGTGTTCTGTAATGTGAACTGTTTTCAAGATATCAATGTTTATTCCTGAGTCTCCTTGCCTCTGTGTCTTTCTCCACAGCAAATACTATCACAAAACATTTGTTTAGTATCTCTCTCATCTCCTGTGGTTCCACACATAGACAACCTCATTGATCTTTAAGGGGCCCAATTCTCTCCCTAGTTGCCCTTTTGCCCTTGTTGCGCTTGTAGAATCTCTTCACAGCACCCTCAACATTAGCTGACAAGGCTATCTCATATAGCCCTTTTTCCCTCCTGATTTACCCCTTAAGAATGCCCTTAACACATCTAATACTCTTCAAGCATATCATTTGATCCCTGTTGTATATACCTAACGTTTGCCTCCACAGTCTCAATATCTTTATTCATCCATTGTTCCCTACTCTGATCAGCCTTACCCTTCACTCTAACAGGAACATATTGCCTCTGAACTCTTGTTATCTCAAATTTGAACGCCTCCCACTTAACAGTTGTTCCTTTACCTGTAAACAATCAACTTTTGATTGGAGTCAAAATTTACGTCAGAACATAGACCAGTACAGCACAGTACAGGCCCTTCGGCCCTCGATGGTTCTGCTTTTTAACCTCCAACCCAACTTCCTCCATTAACTCTCAAAGCCTTCTCCCATTGTCTAACTATGTCATTCTTATCAAAGTGTGCTACAAATTACAGCTACTCACTGTCCTGAACATCAAGCCCTAATTCTCAGACTATGCCTCCTAGCTCTAGAATCCCCAGTGGAAAAAGCTTCTCTTTATCTACTCCATCTTTTCCTGTTAATATCTTGAAGACTTCAATCAGACCTTCCAAAAACTCTAGAGAAGACAGACCTAATTTGTTTCATCTCTCCTCGCACTGGTAGTCAGGGGTTAAGTTGTCATTCTTGCAAACCTATGTTGTAGCCCCTCCAAGGCCAAAATATCCTTTGTAAGGTGAACTGCCTAGATCCGCTCAGAGTTTTCCAAGTGGAGTCCTAACACAGTTTGGACTTGTTTGAAGCTGAGAAAATCTAAGCTCAGAGGCATAAAGGATGAGGCTGACAGATTCTTGACAAGGAAGTGGTGTGTGTTGAAGTTAAATTAAGCCTTATAGATGTGAAAAAAAGTAAAAATTGTCCCTAGTGTGTGTTTTCAAAAGGGTGTTGGTGCGATTGTATTTTATTGTACGTTGAAGTCTTTAATTTTGTGTTATATGTAAATCATTTGGTTTATTTTATTTTATCACTTTGCAGCAATGATTCAATAAAGCAGCTTTCCTTCTGAATGGATCACATATGCAGGCAGATCCACTGACACTCACATCTCCATGGATCAAGAATATAAGTGGTGGGAAAGAAAGAGATTCTCCAGGTAATAAATTCTACTGACAAGACAGTATAGCAGTGAAGCTTCAAAACCTCAATACAATTCTTCCAGTTTTGTTGATGTGACCTGAAGACTCTAGATTAGGAGTCAATTCCAGCCCCAGGCAAAATGCAGTTGAGTGCCAACATATCTGTTTGTAAAATAAAGCAATGTTCGGGAGAATTAGCTAACTCTTTCATATGCCATTGATTTTGTGATTCGGTGTATTGCTATCTGGAAGTTGATCAATTTCTTGAATAAAGACAAGGTCTGTCTGTTCTCTTTGCTAAATTTCGCAACAAAAGCCAAACCACTTCCTACACAGTCAGAAACATGAACACATTAAATAACTAAGCAATCAAAATCAAAGCTACATTTGTTGCAGCGGGCTAAAGTTTTGAATTATGTGAAACTGTTTAATGCAAACAGACAACACAAAACAGGTCCCTGCTGGCACATGCACGCCTATCCACTATATGTTATTGAACCGTCTCAACATATTCCTCATGTGCCCCTGGTCTCTTAATTAGTGCTATCCTACTAATCTCAACCAGCCTTTGTGATAGCAAGTTCCACTTTCTCACCACTGTTTGGAAAAGAGTTTCTCCTGAATTCCTTACTGTCTTTGTTAGTTACTCTCTTACGTTCATGGCTCCTGCTGATGATTCATTGGTTGGTTGATTTATTGTAGTCGTGTGTATACCTGAGTACAGTGAAAAGCTTTGTTTTGCAACCAGGCCTGCCCTGGACTTCCCAAGTAGACATGATAGTCAAGAAGGTACAACAACACCTCTTCTTCCTCAGGCTGCTCAGGAAATGTGCCATGTCCATTAGGTCCCTCACCAACTCCTACAGATACACTACTGAAAGCAAACTCTCCAGGTGCATAACGGCCTGGTATGGAAGCCACTCTGCTCAGGACCGTAAGAAACTACAGAAGGGGGTGTGCACAGCCGAGACCATCACGGAACCCAACCTTCCACCCACGGACTCTATTTACACGGCTCACTGCAGTGGGAAGGCGGCCAACATTATCAAAGACCCATCACACCCCGGTAATGACCTCCATCAAGCAGAAGACACAGAAGCCTGAGCACACGCACGAGCAGGTTCAGGAGCAGCTTCTTCCCAGCCGTTATCAGACTGATGAATGGACTCTCTATCCTCAAATAACCCTGATCTTGTTAATGTTGCACGTAGCACACCCCCTGTGCAATGTAACCTGTGTGCCTCTGAGTCTTTTTGATCTGCACATCCCTTGCTTGCTGTGATCTGCCTGTGCCACTCATAAACAAAGTTTTTCACTGTATTTCGGTACATGTCATAATCAATCAATCTATAAGTCATCACTAGGAGATCATAACTAACAAGGACATAGAGCACATAGGGTGCTTAGACAGAGTGAGGCATACAGGAGGCACGCAAAACAAGATCAACATTAGAGCTATAGAACATAGAACATAGAACAATACACTGCAGAACAGGCCTTTCGGCCCTCGATGTTGCCCCAACCTGTGAACTAATCTAAGCCCCTCCCCCTACACTATCCCATCATTAGCCATAATAGAACATAGAACAATACAGAAGTATCACCACCAGAAGCCCAAAGGTCCCATTCCAAAACATCCGCATGTAAAATGGTATTGCAGCCAAGCTATTATCCATTCATCAGTCTAATAACAGCTGGGAAGAAGCTGTTCCCACGCCTGTTTGTGCAAACGTTCAAGGTTCTGTGTGTTCTGTGTGACAGAAGAGGTTGGAAGAGATCATTACCAGGGTGGGAGGGGTTTGTGGTGATGTTGGCCAGTTTTCTGCAGTAATGAGAAGTGTAGATGGGGCCTATGGATGGGAGGCTAGTGTTGGTCCACTCCACACATTGGAACACTTTTATTAACCACCTTATTAAATGCCCTCAAGTTTGAAGATGTGTCTCTCAGACTTTGAGCAAAGAAACCCAAATGTTCCTGAATCACAGTGAGTGTTTGAGGTGCATCGTGCGGATGTGGCATGTTCTGCCTCGCAGCAGGTATGTGACCTGCCTTTGAGGGACATGCTCATTGTGTCAGCACTGTAACACCACAAGTGACCTCGTTGTACAAAACTCTCCATCTCCATCTTACTCAGCTCTGTCCCTTTGCAGCATGACATGCTGAGAGAAGTGTGCTCTGCTACATCTGAATTAAGACCATAAGACCATAAGACATAGGAGTGGAAGTAAGGCCATTCGGCCCATTGTAGAACTTGAGTTCAGATATTAACATGCCTGTGAATGTAATGTACACATGTAGAAAATTAGGGGCTGTAATAGAAATTCATTCAATTCTTCAGCGCCATGTGACTCACATCTCATTGTTATGTTACAGAAGCTGACATTTCTCAGTGAGATGTTATCATATTGTAGAATCATAGAATCCCTACAGCATGGAAGCAGGCCATTCAGCCCATCTTGCAGTTGTCTTGCAACCTCTCATCAAAAAGAATATGTGATTTAGAAGCAGGACAAGTTTATTTGGTCCATTGAGTCTGCTCCTCTATAAGGTCATTATAGATCCGATTCCACTGAATTCCAGCCTAGCCCTGATAACCTCTCACCCCCTTGCCAGTCAAGAATCCATCCACCACCACCTTAAAATGATTCAAAGCCCGTGCATCTCCTGCCTATACGCAAAGAAAAATTGGAGAAGGAACAAAGTGTAGAGCTGGATGAACACAGCAGACCAAGCAGCATCTTAGGAGCACAAAAGTTGACGTTTCGGGCCTTGTGCTCCTAAGATGCTGCTTGCCCTGCTGTGTTCATCCAGGTCTACACCTGGTTTTCTCAGATTCTCTAGCATCTGCAGTTCCCATTATCTCTTGTTTGACCTTTTTGACACTACTTTGCTATTCATTATGACTATGGATGATCATCCCACTTTATAGCATATTCCTGCTTTTATCCACCTTGATCCCTTTGGCCCCAAGAACTATATCCAAATGCCTTGAAAACACTCAGCGTTTTGGCCTCAACCACTTTATGCCAATGAATTCCACAGGCTCCCCACCCTCTGGATGAAGACATTTCTCCTCACTCAGTCCTAAACAGCCCACCCCTTATCCTTAGATCATTCCAAAGACTCAAAACCCTCTGAGGAAACAAAAAATCCCCCTCATCTTGACCTTAAACCCCTTAAACTAATGAACAATGAGCGCTAATTCCAGATTCTCCCACAAGAGAAAGCATCATCTCCACATCCACACAGTCAAGACCCCTCAGGGTCTAATGTTTCAGTCAAGTCACCTCTTACTCTTACTCCCAGCAGATACAACCTGGACCTGTTCCAACATTTCCTCAGGTGATAACCTGCCCACTCCAGATGCCATTTCAGAAAATCTTTTCTGAAATGCTTCCAATGCGTTTACGTCGTTTCTTCGGAAGCTGCACGCAGTACTCTAGATGCTGTCTCACCAATGCCGTGTATAACTGAAACACAAACTCTCTAACCCTATATTCAATTCTTCACAAGACCAAAAGATGTAGGAATTGAACTAGACCATTCAGCCCATCAGGTCTGCTCTGTCATTCAATGAGATCATCATTGATCTGATAACCCTCAACTCCACCTTCCTGCCTTTATCCCCATAACCCTTGATTCCTCTCCCTGATTAAAAATCCGTCCCTCTCAGCCTTGGATATACTGAATGGCCCAGCCTTGATAGCCCTCTATAGTGAAGAATTCCACAGATTCACTTCCCCCAGAGAAGAAAATTCTCCTGTCGTCTGTGGGGTGCTCCCTTATTCTGATATCATACCCTCTGGTCCTAGGCTCTTCAACAATGATAAAACAACCTTTCCACACCTAACCTGCCAAGTCCCTTAAGAATCTTGGATGTTTCAATAAGGTCCCTCTCGTTCTTCGAAACTCTAATGAGCACAGGCCCAACCTACTCAACCCCTCCTCACAAGACAGTCCCTCCATCCCCAGGATCAGCCAGGTGAACCTTCTCTGGACTGCCTCGGATGCCAGTGCATCTTTCCTTAGATACGGGGCCCAGAACTGCTCACAGTGTTCCAGCTGTGGTCTAACTGGAGCCTTGTATAGTTTTAGCCAGATTTATATTTTTGTACACAAACATAAAAATTCTATTGGCTTTCCCAATCATTTAGAGTATCATATCAAAACATGTATTCTTCCCTTGAACATGAAGGAGAAAGGAATTTGAGATAATGGGAACTGCAGTTGCTGGAGAATCCGAGATAATAAAGTGTGGAGCTGGATGAACACAGCAGGCCCAGCAGCATCTCAGGAGCACAAAAGCTGACGTTTCGGGCCTAGACCCTTCATCAGAAAAGGAGAAAGGAATGCTCAGTTGTGGTGAATTAGGGTGGATTGAGGCGGTGCAGGGTAGAGTCGGCTTAAACAGGTGGCGGGCAGATGGGATTAGAGTTAGCTTCATTGACGCATGTACACCAGTGAGCACCGTGCAAAGTTTACAGGTTGCCACTTACAGCGACTGCCCAAGGTACCTAGGTACGGGTTCTCAGGGAAAATTAGAAAAAATAAAGGAATGAAAAGTTCAGAATAACAGTCCTTCCAGCCCAGCCAGCACACGGCCTTGGCTTGAGGCCGCACTGGGCTTCACCTTAAGGCCAGGGGTCCGCGCCGAGGCCACAGCTCTGTCCGGGCTTCACTCAAGGCACGAGGTTGGGAAGCGAGAAGAAAGAACAAAATTACGTGAAAAGAGAAAGAAACAAAAGAAATGGATGCAGTGGAAGTGCTCGGGTTCAGGAGTCTTCTCTCCTCCCACCTTGGAATATTTGACAGGTATGAAAGTTAACTCATACGATCCCTACAGCATTGAAGCAGGCCATTCGGCCCATTGACTCTACACCAACCCTCCAAAAACCATCCCACCCAGACACAGCCCCCCTAACCCTGCATTTCCCATGGCTAATCTACCCAGCCTGCGCATCCCTGGACACTATGGGTGAACTTAACACAGCCAATCCACCCTAACCCGCGCATGTTTGGACCATGGGAGGAAACCGGAGCACCCGGAGGAAACCCACACGGATGCGGGGAGAATGTGCAAACTCCACAGAGGGTCCGTTTCTGTACATTGAAATCTATGGAATGAGCCAGACCTATATTGCTATTCCTGTTTAATGGATGTGAGCGCAAGGCTGTTGGAATGTGGTCGGCCAGGTGGACCCCACGAGCTCTGTGATTGGGGCTGTTAACCTGGTCCAGTCAGGGAGCCCAGGCTGACAGATATAAACAGGAGTGTCAGAGGTTCTGAGATAATGGGAACTGCAGATGCTGGAGATTCCAAGATAATAAAATGTGAGGCTGGATGAACACAGCAGGCCAAGCAGCATCTCAGGAGCACAAAAGCTGACGTTTCGGGCCTAGACCCTTCATCAGAGAGCTTTTCTTTGTGTAGGTGGGGAGGTAGGGAGGGGATAGGTCAGTCCAGGGAAGACGGACAGGTCAAGGAGGTGGGATGAGGTTAGTAGGTAGCTGGGGGTGCGGCTTGGGGTGGGAGGAAGGGATGGGTGAGAGGAAGAACCGGTTAGGGAGGCAGAGACAGGTTGGACTGGTTTTGGGATGCAGTGGGTGGGGGGGAAGAGCTGGGCTGGTTGTGTGGTGCGGTGGGGGGAGGGGATGAACTGGGCTGGTTTAGGGATGCAGTAGGGGAAGGGGAGATTTTGAAACTGGTGAAGTCCACATTGATACCATATGGCTGCAGGGTTCCCAGGCGGAATATGAGTTGCTGTTCCTGCAACCTTCGGGTGGCATCATTGTGGCAGTGCAGGAGGCCCATGATGGACATGTCATCAAGAGAATGGGAGGGGGAGTGGAAATGGTTTGCGACTGGGAGGTGCAGCTCTCTGATGAAGGGTCTAGGCCCGAAACGTCAGCTTTTGTGCTCCTGAGATGCTGCTTGGCCTGATGTGTTCATCCAGCCTCACATTTTATTATCTTGGTGTCAGAGGTTCTGCTCACTCTGAGAGCTGTGTTGGGGGGACCTGCGTCAGGGCCAAGGACTATGCACAAGTAAATAAAAGGGGGGTCCTGGCGATGGGATACAGCATTTATTGCCCACTGTTAGTTACCATCTCTCCTAATACAGCTAAGGGGCTTGTTGAGCCATTTTGGGGAGCAGAATCAGTCAGTCTGTTGCGTGGCTGGAGTCACATAGAAATGCAGGCCAAGATAGGGCAGGTTTCCATTCCACAAAGGGGCCAGATAGGTCGTGGAGCACTCCGCTACTATTGGTACTAGGTGAGGGTTTTTAGAATCCGGACCTTGTTTAGTTTAAAGTTCAATTCAAACTATCCAAATAGTGCAGTGGACTGAACTCACTTGTGGGCTACTAGCCCCATCTGCTGGTCACAAAGGAGATTGTCCAGACGTTAAAAGGCTGATTGTAGTTTCTGGGTATCAGAAACATAATTCAAGCAGCCCAGAGACATCCGAGGGGTCTACAACAACACTCAGTTTTTACATTTTCTCATTTAAAAACAGAAAGTAGAAAATCTTCTAACAAAGCTGCGTCTAGGCCCGAAACGTCAGCTTTTCTGCTCCTAAGATGTTGCTTGACCTGCTATGTTCATCCAGCTTCACACTTTGTTTACTAAAGTAGATTTGTGGTGCTGGTGTCTCAGTTCAAAAGACTTACCCAATTTATCATAATCCTCCCATTCTTCCGCCCACCCACCTCTCTGATCTTTTTTTTCCCCTTCAAACTAACATTTATCTAACTATCTTTTGGAAGTTCCCATTGAGTTTTCTTCTACTGCCCTCTCCGATCACAACTTGCAGTGGGAACTTTGCTCTCCCCTAATGTTCCTAGAATTGTAAAGTGGCTACAGCAGAGAAAGAGACCATTCAGCCCATTGTCTGTGCTAGTTTTCAACAGGACCATTTCATTGAGGGCCACTCTGCTGCCTTCTCCCTGTACCAGACACATGGCTTCTTTTTCCAGATAAAAATAGCCTGTGTTCCTTTTCAAAATGACCTCAAGTCTCTCTTGCTTCCACCTCCCTGGCACTGAGTTTAACAGCTCCTTATTCATAAAATACCAAACCCTTCTCTAAAACATGATTTTATTATGCATTTAACATTTTTATTATACCAAAACACTTCAAAACATGATTAAATTAGCACACAAAGGTAAATGTGGTTTCAACAGTCTGATGGAATACTCCCCACTTGCCTGGATGGGTGCAGCCCCAACAACACTCAAGAAGCTCAACACCCTCCAGGACAAAGCAGCCACTTGATTGGCACCGCATCCACAAGCATCACACTCCCCCCACCACCGACACTCAGTAACAGCAGCGTGTACCATCTACAATAATGTTACTGTCTCAGCAATCTGTTCAGAGATGTTATTACATGGCTCTTAGGCAGGCGAGACTTGAACACAGACCTCCCACCTCAGAGGTGGGGACGCTACCATTGTACCACAAGAGCCCAAAGCTGATGATACACTACCAGAAATTTACCAAGCCTCGTTTGACAACATTGGGCCGTGGGCAGAGATGTAAATTTAACAATTAACCCAACAATAATGGCCTTCATTGGAGAGCATTCCAAACTTCTACTATTTAAAAAAATATATGTGCTAGAGTGGTAATAGTTTCAATTCTGAAATAATCCCCTCCTTTAGTCCCCCTTACGATTCCTGAAAACAACAATCAAATCTCCTCTTAATTTAAGGAATGTTGTGTGATAGTTCTGTATGTAATCTCCCCTGGTAACTCAACACCGGGAGTTGAGATGTCATTCTGCAAAGTCTGCAGTACTCTAAGGAGCAGTAGCTTTGATGATATGTTGAATTGCAGGGGGTTCTCCCACAGATCTTGAATTCAGTGGAGCATTGAGTAGACAAGGAGATGAACCAGAAAATATGCTCCATGTCCAACAAATACTAAGTGAAAGTTCTGTGATGCTGTGAATGTGAAAATGGTCTTTAGTGTACAATTTGGTCACATGCAACAACAAATCGACCTTGTAAAACCGTATGACTCTAAGAAGTAGGAGCAGAAGTAGGCCATTCAGCCCATCAGGTTCACTCCACCATTCAATGAGATCACAGCAGCTCTGATAATCCCCAACTCTATTTTCCTGCCTTTTCTTTTCGATTCCTCTCACTGATTAAAAATCTGTCTCTCTCTCTCTCAGCCTTGAACATACTTAATGCCCCAGCCTCGACAGCCCCTCTGCAGTAAGGAATTCCACAGATTCACTCCCCTCAGAAGAAATTCCTCGTCATCTCTGCCTTAAATGTGCGACCCCTTATTCTGAGATTATTCTGTCTGCTCCGAGACTCTCCCACATGTGGAAACAGCCTTTCCACATTTGTTTCCACACCTCCCCTGTCAGGTACCCCCCAAGAATCTTGCATATTTCAGGAAGGTCACCTTTCATCGTTCTAAAATCCAATGAGTACAGACCTAACCTACTCAATGCAGCTCTGTCACAGGTAGACAGGGAATTGAAGAAGGCACTTTGCGTGCTTTCCTTCATTGCTCAGGCTAGGGAGTTGGGACATCATGTTGAAGTTGTACAGGACATTGGTGAGGTCCCTTCTGGAGGACTGTGTCGAGTTCTGGTCTCCCTGTTAAAGGAAGGACATAACTAAATTGGAGAGGGCTCAGAAAAGATTTCCCAGGACGTCACCAGGACTGGAGGGTTTAAGTTGCTGAATAGGCTGGGATATTTTCCCCTAGAGTGTTGGAGGTTGAGGAATGACATATTAGGAGTTTATAAAACAATGAGGGATATAGATGAGGTGAATGACAGGTACTTTTCCCCAGGGTGGGGGTTTCAAAATAGGGGCATATTTTTAAGGTGAGCAGAGAAAGATTTTAAAAGGGACATGAGGGGCAACTTTTTTCACATAAACAATAATTCTTTTGTGGAATGAACTGCCAGAGGAAGTGTTGGATGTGGGTACAGTTACAACATTTAGAAGATATTTGGATAGCTACATGAATAGGGGAGGTTTAGAGGGATATGGGCCAAATGCAGGCAATTGGGACAGGTTTAGTTTGGGAAAATTGGTTGAGATAGAGGATTTGGGCCGAAGGGTCTGTTTCCATGCTGTGTGACCCTATGACTATAACCTTCTTCATAAGACAGTCCCTCCAAACCTGGGGATCAGCTGGGAGAGACTTTTCTGGACTGCCTCCAATGTAAGTATGTGTTTCCTTAGGTAAGGGACTGAAAACTGTTCACAGTGTCCCCGCTGTGTTTTGACTAACGCCTTGCACAGTTTAAGTAACACCTCCCTCTTACAACATCCCATCGACCAACGAGGATTCCCAGATCCCACAACTCTGTAACTGATTCAGCTCTTTTTGCCTTCCTGCCAAAGTGCATAACCTCACATCTCCCCACTCAGCTGGTCTATCTGCCAACTTTTTAACCACCCACTTAACTTGTTTATATCCTTCTGCAGACTTTCATGCTCGCTGTTCGCCATTCCATCTCCTTTTCTCCTCTGCAAACTTGGTGATAGTGCATTAACTGTCCTCATCCGACTCATTAACATGTTGTAAATAATTGTGGCCCAGCACTGGGTCCTGTGGCACACATCTAGGTACAGAATGCCACCCTGTGTACAACACACCCCCACCTACTTCCACCTGTCCCAACTGGGGCTTCTATTCAAAAGGCAGCCCTCCACTCATGTCTGACCTCTAACACCACAGGCAAAGAGCAAAGACAAGCTACACATATTGTGGGCATATGGTAGAAAACAATGCCAGCCACACACAGCCCTGGCACCAATCTAGATCACTCATGGAGATTAGAGATAGTAAGAACTGCTGATGCTGGAGTCAGAGATAACACAGTGTGGAGCTGGAGGAACACAGCAGGCCATGCAGCATCAGAAGAACAGGAAGGCTAATGTTTCGGCTCAAGACCTTACTTCAGAAATGGGGGAGGGATAGGGGTCTCTGAAATAAATAGGGGCAGTGGGGCTGGGGGAGGTAGGTGGGATGGTGATAGGTGAGTGCAGGTAGTGAGTGGTGGGGATTGGTCAGTGAGGTGGGAGGGGTGGATAGGTGGGACAGGTCAAGTCAGGTCAAGGAGGCGGGGATGAGAAGAAAGGTTGGTCCTGGGATGAGGCCAGGGGTGGGGAGGTTTTGAAACTGGTAAAGTCCACATTGAGACCATTGGGTTGCAGGCTCCAAAGCAGAACATGAGGTGCTGCTCCTCCAGTTAGTGGATAGACTTGCCTATCACAGATGGAGATTAATTGTTTTCTTTTGGATTCCTTCAGATTCTTTGCTAATGATGCCAGTTTGCAGATTCATGGATTTCCAGTTTGAGGAAAGGCTGGTTGAGGATGTGTCATTTTAATGACCCCAAAGGTTGTTGTTCCCGCTTTTCCTTTCCACGGGGGATATACAGAGAGAACAACCTCATTACTCAGGCTGTGGTCCCACACTCTCCCGCAAGGGAGGCCAAGAGCAAGGTTCTGTCTACATAAACTGAACACAAATGCACTGTCAATACACAAGGTTCTTAGCCACCGAACAATCATGTGTTGTTATTATGTTAAGCCCTGCTGAACCCACAAAAAGCCAATCACAAGACACCATCACTGGGCAACATGGTCCTGAACACACCCAGGCAGTGTTATTGTTTGGAATCGCCCATCGTTGCTCAAAATGTTCCAGTGACCGGTTTTTAAAGTAGTAAATATTGTTAAAGTCGAGTCTCTTTGGTTTAAGGTGGTACTTTCCCCATTTTGGTCCACAGTCCAAACAAACAACAAAGTCTTTTACATCTTACTGCAATGCCACTACTTCTTCATGATGTTTAGAGAGACTCAAGTTCAAATAAATTGTTCCCAGGTAGGGGGCAACTTTGGTAAATCCCTGGTGATTGGTTTGATTCCAGCATATTATTAAGAATGTGCTGGTTAATTTGTTTGGCAGAACAAACTTTTCACTTGTCAATTGCTCATTGGGATATTTTATGGGCATCTTTGGACTTAGGTTAGGAGAGATGGTGGGATAGTGGTGATTTAACTAAATGGATGCTCGGGCTAATATTCTGGAGAATTGTCTCGAATCCTGTCTCAGAAACTCAAGATATTTAAATCCAATGAATAAAATGGGAATAGTTGAGCTAAGTCTTAGTGATGTTGACTATCAGCATTTGTTAAAAATCTATCTGGTTCATGACTGTCCTTTAGGGAAGGAAATCTGACCTGGGTCTGGTCTAGATGTTAGTTCAGATCCAAAACAATGTGGCCGACTCTTAGCTGCCCTCTGAAATGACTGAACACGTCAGTATGATGGAAATAAAGGATGGGCAATCAATGCTGTCCTCACCTGCAGTGTCCACATCCCAATAAATCACTGTTGAGTAATCGAATTTTTCAATTTCCATCTCTCAGATGAGATGTCAAATCTGTTGGATGACCATAGAAAAGCAAAGGGCTCTATTGCAAAGAATCTACTGCTGACATCAAAAGTCAAAAAGATAGAGATTACCTGAATAATTTATCAGGGCATTGTTGGGGGAGATTGGGGAAGATAAATTGATTAGCTCATTTTCTGCATTACAGCATTGATGAGTTGTTGAGTGTGCTGTACTATGGCATGTCCGATGGTTATAGAAGCCACACTACAAAATTAACTCTGTCTTACTCTTAATTGGCGTCCTGTGAAAGAAAAACCAAATGATCCCACATCATTAGTTTCTCTGTGAAAAGAAAATGACACGTGGCTTCAAATCCTGAGTTAGTTCATCTGCACACACGGGCTCCACAGTTGCATGGATCTTCATTTGTAATGTGCTGACAAGGGCCACCACTTGTCATGAAAGCTGAGCGATCCTTCAGGTAGCAGAGGCTTGTTGCTGTGTTGAAGATGTGCTCGAGATGTTTTGATTGCTCCCATAGCATCATCTAGTAGTAATTCTCCTCATTAGTGTCAACCTTGCTACATGTTATATTCTTTGCAATACTGTGGCTTCCTACAGAGAGAGGGATCAACCTGAAGGAATTTAATGAGGCAGCCCAGTTCAATTAGTCCACAGAGGTACCTGGTGCACTGAAAATATTTCTTGCTGTTTAATTAACAGAGCAATGTTACATAGAAATGTAAGTAGATTGCAACATCCCAATCTAATCGCAGACACACTGGGGATCAGGTTGGGAGGGGATTTTATTTCTAAAACCACATGATCATCATCTAGGCTATGCTCATTTGAAAAAATCACAAGCTTTCATCAGATTGAATGACTCAGGTTTTGTAACAGACGGCACAGGATATTAGATTAGATTCCCTACAGTGCGGAAACAGGCCCTTTGGTCCAACAAGTCCACACTGCCCCTTGAAACATCCCACTCAGACCCATCCCCCTATAACCCACACACCTCTGAACACTATGGGCTATTTAGCATGGCCAATCCACCTAGCCGGCACATCTTTGGACTGTGGGAGGAAACCGGAGCACCCGGAGGAAACCCACGCAAACACGGGGAGAATGTGCAAACTCCACACAGACAGTCGCCCGAGGCTGGAATTGAACCCGGGTCCCTGGCGCTGTGAGGCTGCAGCGCTAACCACTGAGCCACCGTGCCGCCCCGGTTTAACATGCTTTTGCATCTTTGAAAGTGCAAGTTGATAATGTCTCAGGACACGACTGGAGATTCGTACGCTGTTACACTGCAGAAAGATGTATACAAGCTCTGTTTTGCAAGCAGGACTCAGCTAGTCCAACCATTCACAGCATTAAAAATCTTCATCTCGTCTCAACTCTGACCTTTCCTGGGTCTCTTTTTTAAAGCCTATTTTCTAAATCAACCTGTTCAGGGATGTTATTACACACTTCTGGAGCAGGTGGAACGTGAACCTGGGCCTCCAGGTCCAGGGGTAAGGACATTACCATTGCACCAACAGACAGATCCAACACCATTCCTGCAGCCCATGCTGTTTTTGTTTTAATTCACTGGCATCACTGGCCAGGCAGCATTTATTGCCCATCCCTAATTGCCCAGAGGGCAGCTAAGAGCCAACGGCATTGCTGTGGGTCTGGAGTCACATGTTGTCCAGACCAGGTAAGGATGGCAGTTTCCTTCCCTAAAGGACATTAGTGAACCAGATGGGTTTTTCCCAACAATTGACAATGAATTCATGGCCATCGTTAGACTCTTTAATTCCAGTATTTATTCCACCATCTGCTTTCAAACCCATGCCCCCAGAACATCACCTGGGTCTCTGGATTTATTAATGTTACTAGGCCATCACTTCCCCATAAACACCGTGTTCAGGTGTTCACTCAATTCTCTTTTGGACAGTCTCGATTAAATCTGCTCATAGTCCACACTTCAGGCAATGAATTCCAGATCCCAACTATCTACAACATGAAAAATATTAGCCTCGTGTCACCTCTGAGCTTTTTAAAAAAAAATCTTTTGACAGATTTGAGGCCCAGTACAGGAGACCGAAGGGTGGCTAATTGTGGTGAAAGATGTAAAATAGGTGTAAGCTAAGTTGTGAGAGGCTGAGAGCTGGTCTTAGCCCCGTTAGCTGGTTTGTGGTGCAGAGCAATGCTCCCACCAGCTGAGGTTATAAGAGAGACTCTCCTTCTCAACATCTCCCCTCGCCTGAGGTGTGGAGACCCTAAGGTTAAACCACCCACCAGTCCTCTCGCTCTCCCTAATGAGTGAGCAGCCATATGACTATGGTAACCTCACTAAGGACAAATTAAACAAGAGACAAACAAGAGGTGGGGAGGTGGCTAACAGGTAAGTTTTACACCTTCTGTGATTGCTTGGGAAGGTGCCATGGGGAAGTGCAAGTGGTGGAGTGAGCCAGGTTATCAGAGAGGGCAAACAGTCCCTGCTGAACGCTGACTGTGGAGGGAATAGGAAAATGTGCTTGGTTGTGGTACCTTGCTGGAATTTGGTGACTCATGGATGGGTTGTAAGGCCAAGAGAACCCTATTGTTGCTGTGGTAAGGAGGGGAAGGAGCGACGGCAGAAGTGCAGGAGATGGGTTGGACACAGGGGAGGGGATGCAAGACCTCAGTTGAGGAAAAGGGTGGTCATGTCAGAGGCAGCCCAGTGGACGGTGGCATCATCAGAACAGGTGTGATGGAGATGTAGAAACTGGGAGAATGGAATGGAGTCCTCACAGGAAGCGGGGTGTGAGGAGGTGTGGTCAAAGTAGCTGTGGGAGTTGGAGGGTTTGCAGTCAATATTGGTGGGTAGCCAACCTCAGAAATGGAAACAGTGAAGTCAGGGAGGGAAGGGAGGAGTCAGAGATGGGCCAAGTGAAAGATGATTGGATATTGGAAGCAAAACTGATGAATATTTCTCCAATTCCAGATGAGAACAGAAAGTAGCCCCGTTGACGTATTGGAGGAGGAATTGTGAGTGGAAGCCCAAGTAGGACTGGAACAAGGAATGTTTCACAAAATCCACATATGTGAGAGTCATGTGGTTACCTATGGCCAGACCTTTGACTTGGAGTAAATGAGATGAGTTATAGGAGGAGTTACTCAAAGTGAGAACAATGGAGACTGTTCAAGCCGTTTTCCAAGAAAGAAATAGAGATCCGTCAGACCATCCCAATGATGAGTTGGACATGTACATTTGTGGCGAAGGGGAGGCAGTGGGGTGAAAACTGGAATCAGCCTAAAGCATAGGGACAATTACAATGCAAACAGGAAGAGACTGAACAATGGGGGAGAAACAGAGTCAAGGTTTATTACAGATTATTTAATAGTGAGTTACATTACATCTGAAAAACATGGCTGTTTCTTAGATAGACATCAGGCTCAAACGAAGGAGTAATTTCACAATTCTATTGCTTAAGTATTCTGGTGAAGGTAACTATTGCTCACCTGACCAGACACTGACGAGTCCCTGTTTCTGCAAACCGAACGGAGTTGTTCTGCAAAGCGGTCCCCAAGCCTCCGCTTGGTTTCCCCAGTGTAGAGGAAGCCACAACGGGTACATTGGCAAATGTGCAGGTGAACATCTGCTTGATATGGATATGATAACCGCCCAAAGAGAATCCCCCTCATCCTCACACACCACCCCACCAACCTCCGCATACAACACATCATCAACCGACATTTCCGCCATCTACAATCCGACCCCACCACCCAAGACATTTTTCCATCCCCACCCTTGTCTGCTTTCCGGACAGACCACTCTCTCCGTGACTCCCTTGTTCGCTCCATGCTGCCCTCCAACCCCACCACACGCGGCACCTTCCCCTGCAACCGCAGGAAGTGCTGCACTTGCCCCCACACCTCCTCCCTCACCCCCATCACAGGCCCCAAGATGACTTTCCATATTAAGCAGAGGTCCACCTGCACATCTGCCAATGTGGTATACTGCATCCACTGTACCCGGTGTGGCTTCCTCTACATTGGGGAAACCAAGCGGAGGCTTGGGGACCGCTTTGCAGAACACCTCCGCTCGGTTCGCAATAAACAACTGCACCTCCCAGTCACGAACCATTTTAACTCCCCCTCCCGTTCTTTAGATGACATGTCCATCATGAGCCTCCTGCAGTGCCACAATGATGCCACCTGAAGGTTGCAGGAACAGCAACTCATATTCCGCTTGGGAACCCTGCTGCCCAATGGTATCAATGTGGATTTCACAAGCTTCAAAATCTCCCCTTCCCCCACCGCATCCCAAAACCAGCCCAGCTCGTCCCCGCCTCACTAACCTGCTCTTCCTTTCACCTATCCCCTCCTCCCACCTCAAGCTGCACCTCCATTTTTTACCTACTAACCTCATCCCGCCTCCTTGACCTGTCCATCCTCCCTGGACTGACCTATCCTCTCCCCACTTCCCCCCCATACTCTCCTCTCCACCTATCTTCTTCTCTATCCATCTTCAGTCCGCCTCCCCCCCCATTTATTTCAGAACCCTCTCCCTATCCCCCTTTTCTGGTGAAGGGTCTAGGCCCGAACCGACAGCTTTCCTGCTCCTGAGATGCTGCTTGGCCTGCTGTGTTCATCCAGCTTCACACTTTGTTATCTACAGTCCTATGTGATTGGTGTTCAGCTCTGAAGAAAACCTATTTAAGTTTCTCCAATGTTTTTGGTTCTTATTTCTGCTTTTATTCTCGTCTGGACTGTCTCCTTTCCAATTGTGGTTGTTGTTTTAGCTACTGGGTGAGAGTGTGTCTGCAATGTCATTATCTCAAAAGCATTGAAGAGAACGGGGATAATTGAATGAAAACAGTCATGTCGTTTGAACACACCACTGCAAAAGTCATAGAGGAAGTAGGAACTGCCGGTGCTGGAGAATCTGAGATAACACGGTGTGGAGCTGGATGAACACAGCAGGCCAAGCAGCATCAGAGGAGCAGGAAAGCTGACGTTTTGGGTCAGGACCCTTCTTCAGACCCTTCTTGCAAAAGTCATCCTGTCTTTCACACCATTACTGTGAAGAAGTTGAAATAACCCCACGGACCTGGTAATCCATCACTAAGTCACCCTTTATTTACACCTGGACAGTCCTTGACTTTAATACTGCCTCATACTGGGTCAGGCACCAGTGTCAGTATCTCTGACATTTATCCGTCGGGGACGATCACATTAATGGCTGCAATCAGCGAACACATATTCTAGGAGGTCCAGCTGACTGACCTCGTTCTCATCACTACAGAAGTGATCTGTGAACTCATCTTCCCCACCTCACTATTCCAGGTCTGTTTTGAACTCTGTCAATGAGAAAGTATTAATGGCAGGCAGGCAGGCATGGTTCCACACCATGCTATTGGTGCAAAATGTACTGCACATTCTTCTTGGGGTCCTTGCACTGTGTTCCTGATCTCAGTTGGTTTGAACCTTGGCAGAACAGCTGAGTTCCAGAGGTGAAGTAAGAGTGGCCAACTGTGGCATCAAGAAACCCTGGCAAAACTGAAGCCCATAGGCAGATGGTCGTGGTTGTTGGAGGTTAGTTATCTCAGCTCCAGGATATGGCCCTGAAGGAGTTCCTCAGGGTAGTGTCCTAGACCCAACCATCTTCAGCTGTTTAATCAATGACCTTCCCTCCATCATAAGGTCAGAAGTGGGAATGTTCTCCAATGATTGCACAATGTTCAGCACCATTCAAAACTCCTCAGATACTGAAGCAGTCCGTGTAAAACGCAGCAAGATCTAAACAATATCCAGGCTTGGACTGACAAGTGGCAAATAACATTCATACCACATAAATGCCAGGTTATGATCCTCTCCAGTAAGAGATAATCTAACCATTGTCTCTTGAAGTTTATTGCTACACACATCCTGGGGAGGGAGTCGGTTTTTAAATCAGAAACTGAACTGAAACTGTTCTGTGCAGAGATAGTCAGAACTGCCGATGCTGCAGAATCTGAGATAACAAGGTGTGGAGCTGGATGAACACAACAGGCCAAGCAGCATCAGAGGAGCAGGAAGGGTGACGTTTCAGGCCTAGACCCTTCATCAGAAATGGGGGAGGGGAAGAGGGTTCTGAAATAAATAGGGAGAGAGGGGGAGCGGATAGAAGATGGATAGAGGAGAAGACACCTGGAGAGGAGACCTGGAGGTCAAAGAGGCAGGGATGGAGCCTGTAAAGGTGGGTGTAGGTGGGGAGGTAAGGCGGAGATAAGTCAGTCCAGAGAGGATGGACAGGTAACGGGGTTAGGATGAGGTTATTGGTAGGAGATGGGGGTGGAGCTTGAGGTGGGAGGAGGGTATTGGTGGGAGGAATGACAGGTTAGGGAGGCAGGGACGAGCTGGGCTGATTTTCGGATGCAGTAGTGGGTGGGGAGATTTTGAAGCTTGTGAAGTCACATAAAACAGGTGTTCACCTGCACACAAGCTAATGTGGTATATTGCATCTGCTGCTCCCAATGTGGCCTCCTCTACATCGGGGAGACCAAGCGGAGGCTTGGGGGTCGCTTTGTGGAACACCTACGCTTGGTATGTGACAAATGACAACACTTCCCAGTCGTGAACCACTTCACTCCCACTCCCACCCCCTGGACGACGTGTCCATCCTGGGCTTCCTCCAGTGTCACAGCGATGCCAACCAGAAACTGCAGGAATAGCACCTTGTATTCTGCCTGGGAATCCTACAACCCAATGGTCTCAATGTGGTCTTTACAAGCTTCAAAATCTCCCCATCCCCAACCTCATCCCAAGACCATCCTCACCTCTCAACCCCGCCTCCTTGACCTGTCTGTCTTCCCTCCCACCTCCCGTCCCTCCCTCCTCACTGACCAACCCCCATCCACACGTCCTACCTACTCTCAACTTTACTGGCTTCATAGATAATGGGAACTGCAGATGCTGGAGAATCCAAGATGCTGCTTGGCCTGCTGTGTTCATCCAAATCCACACTTTGTTACTGGCTTCATCCCTGCTTCTTTGACCTGTCCATCTTCTCTCCCACCTATCTGCTCCACTATCCACTTTCGATCACCAAGTCCCCTCTCTATTTATTTCAGAGCCCCCATGCCCTCCCCCATATCTGAAGAAGCGTCTAGACCCGAAACATCAGCTTTCCTGCTCCTCTGATGCTGCCTGGCCTGCTGTGTTCATTCAGCTAAAAACCTTGTTATTCCAGACTCCAGCACTGGCAGTTCCTACTATCTCTGTGCTATCTGCAAGATGCACTGCAGAAATTCAGGAATGTTCCTCAGAAAACACTTTCCAGATCCACGACCACTTTCATCCAGAAGGACAAGGGCAGCAGATAAATGGGAACGCCACCCCTGCAAGATCCCCTCCAAGCCACTCACCATCATAACTTGGAAATATATCGCCGTTCCTTCAGTGTCGCCAGGTCAAAATCCTGGAATTCCCTCCCTGAGGGCATTGTGGGTCAACCCACAGCACGTGGACTGCAGAGGTTCAAGAAGGCAGCTTACCCCTACCTTCTCAAGTGGCAACGGGTAAGAAATGCTAGCCAAAGCAATAAACGGTGCATTCAGCTTCACTGAATAATTTTTTAAAAAGCTGAGATTTTAGCTAAAAATTTATCAAGGAAGTCGGAATATGGCATTCAGTTGAAAGATCAGCCATGATCCTGTAGAATGGAGGACGAGGCTCAAAGGATGAATGACCTACCAGTAGTTTCTATATTGATGAATGGCGTAGGGAAATATATATTGCAAACCTTTCTATACTTTTGACCCTTGATCGAAAACTTAATCAGTTTATCTAAAGTAAAGTCTCACAAACATTTCAAAACAAACACATTAGGTTAAAGCATAAGGAGTTTAAGAAAATAAAACTCAGGCAGCCACATCTCTGATAATTCAGCAACAATACGCAGAGATAATAACTCATTCAAAATATGCCTGTTTCTTTAAATCTACAGAGTGAGACCATTGTACACTTTGTTAATAACCTAATCAAATATCAGAAAGGCTGAACATATCTGTTAGATATAAACAAGAGTATATATTTCCATATAATGAAACATGAATTGAGAAAATATAGAAAACTATCACTTCATTTGGTCCAACAACAACAACAGCATATGTCAATATAGCACCTTTAACATAATGAGACTTTGAAGGTGCTGCACAGCTGTGTTGTCAGTGAGCCTCAAGAGAAGATATTATGGCAGGTAACCTAAAGCTTTATCAAGGAGGTAGAGGAAGAAAACAGCTGGATTTGTATAGCGCCTTGAAGAATTCAGTCAATCTTAAAGTGATTTATAGTCATTGAAGTAATTTGCAAGTGTGGTCACTGCTGTAATATGAGGAACACAGCAGCCAATTTTTGTAAAGCCAGCTCCCACAAAGATGAAAGTGTTAATGGCCATGTCATCTGTTAAAGAGATGGCCAGGAAACTGTCCTGCATGGGATATTTAAGACACATATGACAGGTTCAGCCTAGTGTTAGCCCCTTCTCCAACACAGTTCCCTCTTGGAGCCACACAGCAGAGCCAGCTTTTGATTCTTTATAACCTGGATTCCCTGAAGTGGGATTTGAACCCCTGCCTTTGCAATTCGTCAATGGTAGTGCGACCAACTGATGCGCAGCTGAAACCAATAATTATTGATTAAATAAATACTGAAGAGAGAAACAAGCTGTGTAACCCGCATTGAGATGCTGTATTGCATAGCAAGTTAATTGTTTGTCTTGTGCCCATGGAGAATGTACCAGAGAATTACAATTCCCTTTGTTTTCCTTTGATTGTGAAAAGGAGGAACATGCTCGGTCATATTCCTTGTTTCCTGCAGGGGGCAGGTGAGTACCTGTAGCCGTCAGTGAGCTATAAAGGGATAGTAGGAACTGCAGAAGCCGGAGGATCTGAGATAACAAGGTGTGGAGCTGGATGAACACAGCAGGACAAGCAGCATCAGAGGAGCAGGAAAGCTGATGTTTTGGGTCTGGACCCTTCTTCAGAAATGGGAGAGGGGAAGTAAGCTATGCTGTTAGCCACACTGCTCACTTTGAATTGGTTACTCCTCCTGTAATTTGTAGCTTATTCAGAATTGTTCAACAAGTGGGTTTAACCATGGAATCACATCAATTCCCTATCAAAGGCTTGTGAGTCTGGAACTCTGGAGATGTGTGGGGGTAGAGTCCTTATGTTTAAGGCTGAGAGAGATAAGATTAGTCAGGGAAACAAGTGATATGGGGCAAGAGCAGAAATGTGGGCATGAGGGATGTCAGATCAGCCATGATCCTATCGAAAGGTGGAGCAGGCTCGTGGGGCTGAATGGCCTGCTCCTGTTCTTATTTCTTACAGACTTCTGAGTTGTGCATGCAGAGCTAAATGGACCCAGTCAGGAATCTGCGTGTTAAAAAATTCATTCACAAGATCATTCATTGCTGGCTTGACAGCATTTATTGCTCATTTCTAATTACCCAGAGGGCAATTGAGAGTCAACCACATTGCTGTGGGGCTGGAGTCACGTGTAGGCCAGACCAGGTAAGGATGGTAGCTTCCTTCCCTAAAGGATATTAGTGAACCAGATGGGTTTTTCTCCAACAATCTTAATTCCTGATTACTTTTGTAAAATTAAACTCTAATTTCACCAGTGGGCCTGGTAGGATTTGAGCCTGTGTTAGCCTGAACATTAGCCTGGGTATTTAGATTGACAGTGTAGTGAGAATTACACCAAGCCATTGATTTCCATGCCCTGCTCCCCACCCCCACCGGCCCTTGCAGATTGTGAATTCATGTATTATGAACAGGCAGAAGGGCGCACTGGTTGAAGCAAACTGCCAGTCCTTGGTGTAAATGGCTTCAGTATCTGGCACCACATCAGCACTGAAATTGCATCAATATCCTTTTCTCATGCAGCATAAATTGTTACTCCCTTCAAAATTTGACATTCTTGCATCTGTCCTGATGAATGCAAGACGAAACCCTTCAACAGCCTATCATTACTTCCAGCAAAATTCAATTTCTAAGTGATTGCTAAGGACCACTAAGGGAGCAGACAGACATGATTTAACATTTCATATGCATAACATAGGGGTGGTGTTGGCCTGGTGGTTTTACTACTAGACTGCAAATATAGAGGCCCAGGTAACAGTCTACTGACCCAAGTTTAAATCCAGTCAAAACAGGCAGTGGAATTTGAGTGAGGAAGGGTCACTAATTAACTCTGATTTCTCTCCACAGATGCTGCCAGACCTGCTGAGCATTTCTAGCAACTTTGTTTTTGTTGCTCCTTTATAGTGTCTGCAGTTCTTTAGGTTCCTTTGAATTTGAATGAAATTGAAATCAATGAAAATTTGGAATTAAGAATCTAAAGATGACTAGGAGACCGTTTTTGGAAAAGAAACCATCAAGCTTAGTGATGATCTGCAGGGAGGGGAAATCTGCCGTCCTTACCTGGCCTGGCCTAACGTGTTACTCCAGGCCCAGGGCAATAAGGTTGTCTCTTATGTGCCCTCTGAGAGAGGCTCTCAGTTCAGGGACAATTAAGGATGGGCAATAAATGCTAGACTAGCCGACATCCTGTCAATGAATCGTGTGCAGTCAGAAAAGCATCTGAAAGGTGGGAAGGATTCGGAATGAACTTTGGACATAAACAGCTGATCCCAGCGACGTCAGCAATAGCATGGAGATCGTCAGGGAGAATTACAGCATTACAGAGGTCTTGGGGATGAGGTGAAGATCTCAGGGGACCTGATTACAAGGAGTAGGATTTTTTAACTTCGAGCCTATGTCTAAATATTATAGTGTTGTACTGTTAAAGAAAGCAATCTTACACATTGCAAATAAACTCTTCCTGGGAAGAAACATACTATCATCAGTGCGTGGGGCCGAAAGCACAGGCGTGTGCACCAGCTGGCACAGTTAGTTGCATCATTATCATTAAACATTCAGCTGAAATGCAGCCACACATGTGAAAGACTTCCAACAGTAAGCAAGTTAAATCCAAAAGGATTCATCACCACCAAAGACTTTCACTGCTGTAGACCTCCTGGTAACAATGTCAGAAAGGCCCTGGGTCAAGGAACCCTTCCATCAGTACAGCACATAACACCAATACATTCTTCAAAATAAACTTCCTTATAAATATCTGAGTGAACTGCATAAAAGGGAATACATGAAATTACTGACTCAAGCACAAAAATGTAGAGTGGCTCAGTGGTTAGTACTGCTGCCTCATGATACCACGGACCCAGGTTCAATTCCAACCTTAGGCGATTGTCTGTACAGAGCTTGCATATTCTCTGTGTGGGTTTTCTCCAGGTGCTCTGGTTTCTCTCCTCAGTTCAAAGATGTGCAGCTTAGGATGGATTAACCATACTAAATGATTCAAAGCATCCAAGGACATGCAGGCTGGGTGGGAAATGCAGAGTTACAGGAATTGGGTGGGATGCTCTTTGGAGGTCAGTGTGGGTTGAATGGCCTGTTTCCATACTGTAGGGATTCTATAACTTCATCGTTTTGTGTCACCTTCCTGAAATATACTAAAATTATTGTTTTTACAGTAGATTGGAAAGAGATTTTTAAAATCACAAGGGCACGTGATAGTGTTGAAAGGGAGAAGCAGTTCCCATTCATAAAAGAAACAAGAATGAGAGGGGGAAGATTTAAAATGAGGAACAAATGAAACAAAACAACACTCTCACCCAGCGAGTAGTGCGGGTCTGGAATGCTCTGCCTGGGAAATGTAGTAGAGGCAGGTTCCATTCAGGCATTCAAGATGGGCACTGGATGGTTAATTGGATAGGAATGGTGGGCAGGGAGATGGGGAAAAGGCAGGAGATTGGCCCTAGGGGATACAGCCAGTGCAAGCATGATAGGCCGAATGGCCTCCTCGTGCACCGTAACCATTCTGAGTTTCAGTGAATGAATGATCGCTCTCACAGTTATTGAAGAGGTACATAGTACCTTGTATTTACAACAGGTCTGTTTCCTTCAGAGAAATGACACTCACACACAAGAGATCATTTCTGCTCTCTGTTCTCTTTGCTAGTCATACAGATGACAGAAGTTCTTTTGTGGCATCATTTTCCCTCTTAGCTTCACTTTTATCCATGTCAATAATTTCAGAACCACCAGGTTTGATGATCAATTCATCGTAGTCAACAGCTTGGCTCCTGTTGTCCTCCACCTCAATGCATTTGTCTCCAGGAGGTTGTGTAGGCTTAAGAATATCCTTGAGGTGGTTCTTCAGTTCTCTGTCTGGGCGGAAGAGATATTCGTAGAGGCCAGCAGCAATGATTCCACCCATCATAGGGCCCACCCAGTAAACCTGTAGGTCAGGGAGAAAGTGGGATGACACAATGAGAAAGGCAAATATATTGAACCTGGGGCTGTTATGTAAGACTGACCTGTGATCCAAATATAAACATATGGAAGTGGAACTGTAGTTAGCACTGCAGCCTCCCAGTGCCAGGGGCCCAGGTTTGATTCCACCCTCAGTTGATTGCCTGTGTGGAGTTTGCACATTCCCCCTGTGTCTGCGTGGGTTTCCTCCGGTGTGCCGGTTTCCTCCCACAGTCCAAAGATGTGCAGGTTTGGGTGGATTAGCCATGCTCAGTTGTCCATAGTGTCCAAGGATGTGCAGGCTAGGTGAGTTAGCCAGGGGGAATGTGGGGTTATTGGGTGGGTCTGGGTGGGGTGCTTCTCTTCGGAGCATCAGTGCAGACTCAATGGGCTGAATGGCCACTCTCTGTACTGGAGAGTTTCTATGAAGGCTAAAGAGACGCAACAAATGCTTAGAGGAAAGGACTCCCTGGGGTGGAAGAATCTAGAAAACGGGCTCACAGTCTCAGAATAATGAGTGCAGCCTTTTAGGATTGAGATGAGGACGGGCCTCTTCCCCCAGAGGGTGGTGAGTTTTTGAAATTCTCTACCCCAGACGGCTGGGGATGCTTGGTCATTGGTTATGCTGGACACTGAGGTCACTAGATGTTTGGGTGTGAAGGTTGAAGTCCCCACAAGCCCTGCTCTCTCATCAGGGTCCCATTGCCCTCAGATCCCACCCCCTGCACCCAGCTGATTGGGCTCTCATTTTCAGGTGACGGTTCAGGCCTAGACCCTTCATCAGAGAGGTATACTGTATCCATTGTACCCGGTGTGGCTTCCTCTACATTGGGGAAACCAAGCGGAGGCTTGGGGACCGCTTTGCAGAACACCTCCGCTCGGTTCGCAACAAACAACTGCACCTCCCAGTCGCAAACCATTTCCACTCCCCCTCCCATTCCTTAGGCGACATGTCCATCATGGGCCTCCTGCAGTGCCACAAGGATGCCACACGAAGGTTGCAGGAACAGCAACTCATATTCCGCTTGGGAACCCTGCAGCCCAATGGTATCAATGTGGACTTCACCAGCTTCAAAATCTCCCCTTCCCCCACCGCATCCCAAAACCAGCCCAGTTCTTCCCCTCCCCCCACTGCATCCCAAAAACAGGCCAGCCTGTCTCTGCCTCCCTAACCTGTTCTTCCTCTCACCCATCCCTTCCTCCCACCTCAAGCCGCACCTCCATTTCCTACCTACTAACCTCATCCCACCTCCTTGACCTGTCCGTCTTCCATGGACTGACCTATCCCCTCCCTACCTCCCCACCTATACTCTCTCCACCTATCTTCTTTACTCTCCATCTTCGGTCCGCCTCCCCCTCTCTCCCTATTTATTCCAGAACCCTCTCCCCATCCCCCTCTCTGATGAAGGGTCTAGGCCCGAAACATCAGCTTTTGTGCTCCTGAGATGCTGCTGGGCCTGCTGTGTTCATCCAGCTCCACACTTTGTTATCTTGGATTCTCCAGCATCTGCAGTTCCCATTATCTCTCTCATTTTCAGGTGCAGATTTTAAGGGAGTCAAGGCATGAAATGGTAGTGGAGAAGGCTGGGTTGAGGAATAACTTTAGTGATGACCTTAATGAATGGTGGAATTGCTTTGGAAGGGCTAAGTGTCCACTCCAACACCTATTATTATCAGCTTTGCTAGTTTTAGGCCATTTTGCCTGCTGGAAACCATTAACAGCTGTTCTGACGAATGTGGAGGGCCGTTGTGTTCAATGCTCTCCATTTCTGCTACTTGTTTTTTACGAGATTGACTAAAAAAAAATGAAGAGGAGCTTATTTACTAAGTGGGTTGTTGTAACCTGTGGTACATTACCTGAAACAATGGTGGGAGCACATTCAGGAGCAACAGTGGAGAGGGTAAAAATTTATTGAGAAAATGTGTGGAGTGTTCAGCCCCTTTGATCCATCGCCACTTCCATCTGGAAGGACAAGGGTAGTAGACACATGGGAACGCCACCCCCTGCAAGTTCCCCTCCCCTCACCACCCTGACTTGGAAATATCTCACCCCTCCTTCACTGTCACTGGGTCACATCCCGGAATTCCCTCCCTAAGGGCATTGTGGGTCAACCCACAGCACATGGACTCAGGAAGGCAGCTCACCCCCACCTTCTCAAGGGCAATAGAGATGCTCAGTCTAGCCAACAATGCCCACATCCCAGAATGAATAATTTTTAAAAAATCATAGTATTGTCATGGCTCAGAAGGAGACCATTCAGCCCATTGAGTCTGGGCAATGTGCCAATTTGACCACATAATCTATCATTTGCCATCGCTGGAAAAGAATGTAATTGAGTTATTGTTACTAATGATAAGTCACTGATAATTACCCAATGATTTTCCCATCTCCCTGTAATAACTGCAGGTCCAAAGGAGCGAGCAGGGTTCATACTTGCTCCTGTGTAGTTAACCTGGAGGACAGGAAGAAAAGTCAGCAGGTATACGGTAGCTCCCTATCAGTCCCAATTGATTACAAAGTGGTTCAATAAACTTACTGCAAACAGGTGTCCAATGACAACAGACAGACCAATGGCCAAAGCTGCTGAGCCTTTGAGATCATTGCGTTTGGGATCACATGTAGCAAAGATGGTGAACACCAGTTGGAATGTAATAAACAGCTCAACCAATAGGCCGTGTCCTGCCGAAAGCTTCTCATTTACCTGCAAAGCCAAGAAGAAGATTTGTAGGCCACCCTGGGTTTTAGAGTATTTGTGTTTTAAAGTTTGGTTTGCTTAATCTAAACATTTTCAGAGACACTTTAACTAACACTCGAGATCTGTTGGCCTAACAGGGTCAAGATGTCACTTATTTGAAAAAAGCTATCTTGTGCTGGCATGCTAATCATCTCAAATACAAACTCTCAGTCATCGATGACAACAGATATTTGATTTTAAGAGGCACCTTAAGGGGCTTTACTCAAGGGCTAAGTGATTAATTATCAGTAATGAATAAAGGCAGTAGTCATTCATTTTTAGTAATTATTCTAACTTTGTATCTTAAACATACAAAAGTAGAAAAAAGGAGCTTGTGTAGGCCATTCAAGACCTTTGAGCCTGCTCCCCTATTCAACATGATCATGGCTGATCATCCATCTCAGTCGCCTGTTTCCAATTTCTCTCCATAACTTCTGATCCCTTTGGCCCTAAGAACTATAGCTGACTGAGATAGGAGGAACTGCAGATGCTGGAGAATCAGAGATAACAAGGTGTCGAGCTGGATGAACACAGCAGGCCAAGCAGCATCAGAGGAGCAGGAAAGCTGATGTTTTGGGCCTAGCCCCTTCTTCAGATATGGGGGAGGCGAAGGGGATTCTGACATAAATAGGGAGAGAGGGGGAGGTGGATAGAAGGTGGATAGAGGGGAAGATAGGTGGAGAGGAGACAGACAGGTCAAAGAGGCGGGGATGGAGCCAGTAAAAGGGAGTGTAGATGGGGAGTTAGGGAGGAGATAGGGCAGTTCAGGGAGGACGGAGATGTCAAGGGGGTGGGATGAAGTTGGTAGGTAGGAGATGGGGGTTGGGCTTGAGGTAGGATGAGGGGATAAGTGGGAGGAAGGACAGGTTAGGGAGGCGGGGATGAGCTGACCTGGTTTTGGGATGCAGTGGGGGTAGGGAAGATTTTGAAGCTTGTGAAGTCCACATTGATACCATTGGGGGCTGCAGGGTTCCCAAGCGGATCATGAGGTCTTTCATCAATGACCTTCCCTCCCCCATAAGGTCAGAAGTGGGGATGTTTGCTGATGATTGTACAATGTTCAGGACAATTTGTAACTCCTCAGATACTGAAGTAGTCCGTGTTCATTTGCAACAAGATCTGGGCAATTTCCAGGATTGGGCTGACAAGAGGCAAGTAACACCTGTGCGACATATTCAGTGGTATGCAATGACCTTCTCCCACAAGACAGAATCTGACCCTCTCCCCTTGTGATTCAATGGTGTTGCCATCACTTTCAACAACCTGGGAGTTATCATTGACCAGAAATTGAACTAGACTCATGATATAAATACAATGGTTACAAGAGCAGGTCAGTGGCTATGATGTGTAACTCACCTCCTGACTCCCCAAAGTCTGTCCACCATCTACAAGGCACAAGCCAGGAGTGTGATGGAATACTCCCCACTTGCCTGGATGGGGGCAGCCCCAACAACACTCAAGAAGCTCAACACCATCCAGGACAAAGCAGCCGCATGATTGGCACCACATCCACAAGCACCCACTCTCTCCACCCACCGACGCTCAGTAGCAGCAGTGTGTACCATTTACAAGATGCACTGCAGAAATTCACCAAAGATCCTCAGACAGCACCTTCCAAACCGATGACCACTTCCATCGAGAAGGACATGGGAACACCACCCCCTGCAAGTTCCCATCCAAGTCACTCACCATCCAGACTTGGAAATATATCGTCGTTCCTTCACTGTTGCTGCATCAAAATCCTGGAATTCCCTCCCTCAGGGCATTGAGCGTCAACCCACAGCACATGGACTGCAGCGGTTCAAGTAGGAAGCTCACCCCCACCTTCTCAAGGGGGCAACTAGGGACGGGCAAACTAGGGCTGGCTGAGTTTGCAAAACGCACATCCCATGCATCAATATATGAGCAAACAAAACACAATGTCACGGATTTTGTTTCTGATTTGGAATTTGAATTGATTCCCATTATAACCCGGGGAAATCCTGAACCATCTAAAAGGCAAATGTACGCCTGATCAATCAATGAATAAAAGGTAATGGGGGAAAGGCAGGAAAGTGGATGTGAGGAATGTTGGATTCGCCAGATCCTGATGAACAGCTGAGTCGCTTCTAGGGGCTGGATGACCTTACTGTTGCTGTAATTTTCCTACAGGCATGCTTCTGAAGTGCAGTAACCATAATCATTAGATGCATTAATGTCGGAATACAGAAATGGCACAGCAAGATTATACAAACAACATTGTGACACTGAGATCATTAGTAGCCCATCACTGCCCACTCAGTTCCTGCCTTCTGGATCTGAATTACCTTGGTTACTCCCAGGCCACCTGCAACGTGTAACGGTGTGATCAGGTAGAGGATCCCAGCACCGGAGATGGCGCCCAGGCATTGGCCGACGATGTAAAAAATTCCTTTGGCTAGGCTCAGCTTCTGAGTGCACACCATGGCAGCTGTCACCACTGGGTTAACATGACCCCCACTGATGTGACCGAAGCACTGCACCATGGTCGCAATGCTAAGTCCAAAACAGAGAGCGATGAGGACGGTATCCAAAGGGGCGCTTTCACCTCCCCAGGAAATTGTCGAGCCCAGGCTGAGAAGGACAAAAATGAGTGTCGCCAAAAACTCTCCAGAAACTGCTCTCCAGAACTGTTGTGTCCATATTCCTTTGCAAGCCACCATACCTGCCTGAAACCTATAGAGTGCTCTGGGCTGACTGGAAGGAGCAAGAGAAAAGTGAAAGTTAACACTTCGAGAATGTAAAACCAGATGATATAGGAGCAGAGGTAGGTCACACAGCCCACTAACCGTGCTACACCATTCACTGAGGTCATTGGCTGATCTGGTCACCCTCATGTCCACCTTTCTGCCTCTTCCTCATTCATTCTTATCATGTGAAGGTACCGGTGTTGGACTGGGGTGGACGAGTTCAGAAATCGCATGACACCAGGTTATAGTCCCAGAGGTTTAGTTGAAATCCCAAGCTTTCGGAGTGCTGCGATTTTAAATAAACCTGTTGGACTCTGATATAATAAAATGAGAGGCTGGATGAACACAGCAGGCCAAGCAGCATCTCAGGAGCACAAAAGCTGATGTTTCGGGCCTAGACCCTTCATCAGAGAGGGGGATGGGGTGAGGGAGCTGGAATAAATAGGGAGAGAGGGGGAGGCGGACCCAAGATGGAGAGAAAAGAAGATAGGTGGAGAGGATGGTATAGGTGGGGAGGTAGGGAGGGGATAGGTCAGTCCAGGGAAGACGGACAGGTCAAGGAGGTGGGATGAGGTTAGTAGGTAGATGGGGGTGTGGCTTGTGGTGGGAGGAAGGCATGGGTGAGAGGAAGAACAGGTTAGGGAGGCAGGGACAGGTTGGACTGGTTTTGGTATACAGAGGGTGGAGGGGAAGAGCTGGGCTGGTTGTGTGGTGCAGTGGGGGGAGGGGACGAACTGGGCTGGTTTAGGGATGCGGTGGGGGAAGGGGAGATTTTGAAGCTGGTGAAGTCCGCATTGATACCATTAGGCTGCAGGGTTCCCAGGCGGAATATGAGTTGCTGTTCCTGCAACCTTCGGGTGGCATCATTGTGGCACTGCAGGAGGCCCATGATGGACAAGTCATCTAAAGAATGGGAGGGGGAGTGGAAATGGTTTGCGACTGGGAGGTGCAGTTGTTTGTTGCGAACTGAGCGGAGGTGTTCTGCAAAGCGGTCCCCAAGCCTCCGCTTGGTTTCCCCAATGTAGAGGAAGCCACACCGGGTACAGTGGATGCAGTATACCACATTGGCAGATGTGCAGGTGAACCTCTGCTTAATGTGGAATGTCATCTTGGGGCCTGGGATAGCGGTGAGGGAGGAGGTGTGGGGACAGGTGTAGCATTTCCTGCGGTTGCAGGGGAAGGTGCCGGGTGTGGTGGGGTTGGAGGGCAGTGTGGAGCGAACAAGGGAGTCACGGAGAGAGTGGTCTCGCCGGAAAGCAGACAGGGGTGGGGATGGAAAAATGTCTTGGGTGGTGGGGTCGGATTGTAGATGGCGGAAATGTCGGAGGATGATGCGTTGTATCCGGAGGTTGGTGGGGTGGTGTGTGAGAACGAGGGGGATCCTCTTAGGGCGGTTGTGGCGGGGGCGGGGTGTGAGGGATGTGTTGCGGGAAATACGGGAGACGCGGTCAAGGACGTTCTCGATCACTGTGGGGGGAAAGTTGCGGTCCTTAAAGAACTTGGACATCTGGGATGTGCGGGAGTGGAATGTCTTATCGTGGGAGCAGATGCGGCGGAGGCGGAGGAATTGGGAATAGGGGATGGAATTTTTGCAGGAGGGTGGGTGGGAGGAGGTGTATTCTAGGTAGCTGTGGGACTCGGTGGGCTTGAAATGGACATCAGTTACAAGCTGGTTGCCTGAGATGGAGACTGAGAAGTCCAGGAAGGTGAGGGATGTGCTGGAGATGGCCCAGGTGAACTGAAGGTTGGGGTGGAAGGTGTTGGTGAAGTGGATGAACTGTTCGAGCTCCTCTGGGGAGCAAGAGGCAGCGCCGATACAGTCATCAATGTACCGGAGGAAGAGGTGGGGTTTGGGGCCTGTGCAGATGCGGAAGAGGGACTGTTCCACGTAACCTACAAAGAGGCAGGCATAGCTGGGGCCCATGCGGGTGCCCATGGCCACCCCCTTAGTCTGTAGGAAGTGGGAGGAGTCAAAAGAGAAGTTTTTGAGGGTGAGGACAAGTTCGGCTAGGCCTCCCCCTCTCTCCCTATTTATTCCAGCTCCCTCTCCCCATCCCCCTCTCTGATGAAGGGTCTAGGCCCGAAACATCAGCTTTTGTGCTCCTGAGATGCTGCTTGGCCTGCTGTGTTCATCCAGCCTCACATTTTATTATCTTGGATTCTCCAGCATCTGCAGTTCCCATTATCTCTGTTGGACTCTGACCTGGTTTTGTCTGACTTCTGGCCTTCTCCATAAGTCTTGATTAAAAACCCTTACTGACTAAGAGTCTGTGTATTTCAACCTTGAATATACTCAATGTCCAAGCCCAGGCAGCTCTCTATGGCAGATAGTGAAATTTAAGTTTGTTAAAATCTGGAATAGAAAGTTGGTCTAATGCTGAGCATGTGATCATTGTTGATTGGCATGAAAACCCATCTGGTTCACTAATGTCCTGCAGGAAAGGGCATCTGCCATCCCTTCCTGATTTGGCCTATATGTGACTAGAGACCCAATGTGGTTGACTGTTAACTGTCCTCTGGGCAGTGAGGGATGGCTGGCCTAGCCAGTGACACCCACCTCCTGTGAATAAATTTTCCAAAATCTCCCTGCTCATCTCTTACCTTCCCTGTTCAAACTGTCCATCACTGATTCTAATGTCAGGATAACACTTCTGTGAAGCACCCTGGAATAATTGTTCACATTAAAGGCGCTATACAAATGCAGCCGTTCCACTGTTAAAGCATTTAACAATTCTACCATTAGGTTAGACAAACAAGGAACTTGTTGTGACTTTAGCTGCTGATCTCCGTTAGATTGTTTCACAATGATTGAGATGAAGTTTTCTAATTAAGATCTTTCCTGTTGCTATCAGTGATTGTCATACATTGTTGGATACATTTAGGAAGCCGAACATATTTCAATGTTCCTGTGTGTATTGCTATACACTTTCACTGTCTATAGAATGATTCATAACTTTGGCTGCTTTGGAATAAAGTGTTGTGTTGTTTCAATGATGTGGTTTTACGATTGTTGTTTCAACACTATATGTGGGATTTTTGGTGGTGTTCAAAGTAAAAGGTGAAAGATCTTAAGAATGGGTGGCACGGTGGCTCAGCGGTTAGCTCTGCAGCCTCACAGCACCAGGGACCTAGGTTCGATTCCACTCTTGGGCGACTGTCTGTGTGGAGTTTGCACATTCTCCCCGTGTCTGCGTGGGTTTCCTCCGGGTGCTCCGGTTTCTCCCCACGGTCCAAAGATGTGCAGGCTAGGTGGATCGGTCATGCTAAATAGCCTGTAGTGTTCAGGGATCTGTAGGTTAGTTGGGTAAGAGGGGGATCGGTCTGGGTGGGATGCTCTGAGGTTCAGTGTGGACTTTGATGGGCTGAAGGGTCTGTTTCCACACTGTAGGGATTGTATTAAAAAAAGTCTGTACTGTAAAGCACAAATTGTTGACAAAAATAATATTTAGCTAATGCTGCTTCACTGAATGCAGAAGAGGCCCTTCAGCCCACTTAGGCCATACCACCAAAACTATACTACAACCGACATTAGTCCCATTTTCCTGCATTGGGCCCACAGCCTTAAATGTTATGACACTTCAAATGATTTTTAAAGTAATTTTTAAAGGTTTCCCACCTCAACTGCCCTCCAGACAGTGCATCCCAGACCCTCACCACCCTCTGGGTAAAAAGGCTTCCCTCCAATCCCCTCCTGAATTCCTGCCTTTCATTTTAAACTTATGCCCCATTATTATTGACCCTTGAACTAAGGGGAACAGCCGTTTTCTATCCACACAGTCCATGCTGCTGATAATCTGATACCCGATGTCAGGTCATTCTCAATCTTTTCCGCCCCAAAGAAAACAGCCTGAGTTTATCTAGAGATAATGGGAACTGCAGATGCTGGAGAATCCAAGATAACTAAGTGTGATGCTGGATGAACACAGCAGACCAAGCAGCATCTCAGGAGCACAAGAGCTGACGTTTCGGGCCTAGACCCTTCGCTGATGAAGGGTCTAGGCCTGAAACATCAGCTTTTATGCTCCTGAGATGCTGCTTGGCCTGCTGTGTTCATCCAGCTTCACACTTTGTTATCCTGAGTTTATCCAGCTTCCCTTCATCGCTGAAATGCTCCGTCCCAGGCAACATCCTGGTCAATCCCGTCTGCATTCTGCTTCCCCCCCCCACCATTCCAGTGTGATCACATCCTTCCTATAGTGCGGTGACCAGAGCTACGCACAATGCTCCAGCTTGTTGGGTCTAAAGTTTTAAATGCTGTATCACCTTTTGAACTATCAAGCGGAAACCTGAATTTCTTTTTAATACTTACAGGCCTCAGTGGAGAATGTTTACCTTTGAACCTGAAGAGATGCTTTCACTTGTGTTTGACTGAGTATCTGGGTCTGCAACACACATATTGTCAATTTCAATGCAGGTAAGCATTCATTCAATAAAGGAGACTGGTGCTGAATGGTCAGTGGGATTCAGAATAGGGACAGTGTACATTTCTCCCCCCGCAGCAGTGAAAGTTCAGGAGAGATCTGATGGGAGGTGTTTCAAATCAGGATTGAGAGAGAGGAAATAAGGAAGAACATTTTCCACTGGTGGGGAGTGGCGGGTGTCATCGCGGCAGCACTGGCTGGAAAGGGGTTCTTTATAATCAAAGAATGGAGATTTATTGTAGTTAGCAAAAGCCCCAGAAGGGGTTACCAGGAGATGATAGGAACTGCAGATGCTGGAGAATCCGAGGCAACAAGGTGGAGAGCTGGATGAACACAACAGGTCAAGCAGCATCAGAGGAGCAGGAAGGCTAACGTTTCGGGCCTAGACCTTTCTTCAGAAATGGGGGAGGGGAAGAGGGTTCTGACATAAATAGGGAGAGAGGGGGAGACGGGTAGTAGATAGATAGAGGAGAAGATAGGTGGAGAGGAGACAGACAGGTTCTAAGAGGTGGGGATGGAGCCAGTAAAGGTGAGTGTAGGTGGGGAGGTAGGGAGGAGATAGGTCAGTCCAGGGAGGATGGACAGGTCAATGGGGCAGGATGAGGTTAGTAGGGAGGAAATGGGGGTGCAGCTTGAGGTGGGAGGAGAGGATTGGTGAGAGGAAGAACAAGTTAGGGAGGTGGGGATGAGCTGGGCTGGTTTTGGGATGCAGTGGTGGGTGGGGAGATTTTGAAATCTACGTTGAAACCATTGGGCTGCAGGGTTCCCAAGCGGAATATGAGTTGCTGTTCCTGCAACCTTCTGGTGCATCATTGTGGCACTGCAGGAGGCCCAGGATGGACATGTCATCTAAGGAATGGGAGGGGGAGTTAAAATGGTTCGCGACTGGGAGGTGCAGTTGTTTATTGCGAACCGAGCGGAGGTGTTCTGCAAAGCGGTCCCCAAGCCTCCGCTTGGTTTCCCCAATGTAGAGGAAGCCACACCGGGTACAATGGATACAGTATACCACATTGGCAGCTGTGCAGGTAGACCTCTGCTTAATATGGAAAGTCTTCTTGGGGTCTGGAATGGGGGTGAGGGAGGAGGTGTGGGGGCAAGTGTAGCACTTCCTGCGGTTGCAGGGGAAGGTGCCGGGTGTGGCGGGATTGGAGGGGAGTGTGGAGCGGACAAGGGGGTCCCGGAAAGAGTGGTCTCTCCGGAAAGACCCCTTAGACTACACCTCTTTCCACCCACCTTCTTGCAAAAATGCCATCCCCTATTCCCAATTCCTTCACCTCTGCTGCATCTGCTCCCATGATGAGGCATTCCATTCCTGTACATCTCAGATGCCCTCGTTTTTCAAGGATCGCAAATTCCCTCCTCAGTGGTCGAGAACGCCCTTGACCGTGTCTCCCGCATTTTCCACAACTCATCCCTCACACCCCGCCCCCGCAATAACTGCCCAAACAGAATCCCCCTCATCCTCACATACCATCCCACCAACCTCCGGACACAACGCACCATCCTCCGACACTTCCGCCATCTACAATCCGACCCCACCACCAAAGACATTTTTCCATCCCCACCCTTGTCTGCCTTCCGGAGAGATCACTCTCTCCGTGACTCCCTTGTTCGGTCCACACTCCCCTCCAGCCCCACCACACCTGGCACCTTCCCCTGCAACCGCAGGAAATGCTACACTTGCCCCCACACCTCCTCCCTCATCCCCATCCCAGGCCCCAAGATGACTTTCCACATTAAGAGAAGGTTCACCTGCACATCCGCCAATGTGGTATATTGTGTCCATTGTACCCGGTGTGGCTTCCTCTACATTGGGGAAACCAAGCGGAGGCTTGGGGACTGCTTTGCAGAACACCTCCGCTTGGCTCGCAATAAACAACTGCACCCCTCAGTCGCGAACCATTTTAACTCCCCCTCCCATTCCTTCGAAGACATGTCCATCCTGGGCCTCCTGCAGTGCCACAATGATGCCACTCGAAGGTTGCAGGAACAGCAACTCATATTCCGCTTGGGAACCCTGCAGCCCAATGGTATCAATGTGGACTTCACCAGCTTCAAAATCTCCCCTTCCCCCACTGCATCCCAAAACCAGCCCAGCTCATCCCTGTCTCCCTAACCTGCTCTTCCTCTCACCTATCTCCTCCTCCCACCTCAAGCCGCATCTCCATTTCCCACCTACTAACCTCATCCCGCCTCCTTGACCTGTCCGTCCTCCCTGGACTGACCTATCTCCTCCCTACCTCCCCACCTACACTCACCTTTACTGGGTCTATCCCCGCCTCTTTGACCTGTCTGTCTCCCCTCCACCTATCTTCTCCTCTATCCGCCTCCCCCTCTCTCCCTATTTATTTCAGAACGGTCTTCCCCTCCCCCATTTCTGATGAAGGATCCAGTTCCGAAATGTCAGCCTTCCTGCTCCTCTGATGCTGCTTGGCCTGCTGTGTTCATCCAGCTCCACACCTTGTCATCTCTCATTTCTCGTGCAGCGGTTTGTTATAACCTGCAAAGCAATATTTGACCAGCGGGTAGAAGCCGATTCAGTTTGCAAAAGTTTTTGATGTACATTGAGACTTTGTGTATACTCAAGTGCAAAACTGCAGTGAAAAGTTTTCAACATCGCCGCACATGCACACCATCATAGGTACAAGTACCTAGGTATGAAAACTTACGAAAAAGGCAGAAAGAAATAAGGAACAAAGTTAAATACTACACTCACTTAAAAAGGGGAAACTTGTAGGACTATGGAGAAAGCACAGGAGAAGTGGGACCAATTCAATGGTTTTTTCAAAGAGCCAACACAGGCATGAAGGGCAGAATGGCCTCCCACTGTGCTATATTGTTCTGTGATTCCCTAAAGGTGCTCATGAATTTCACAGAAATCAGTTGCAAACTCCAGGCTGTTCTTAGTGGTGAAATACCATTTCTTGCCACATGGTGGTCCCCTAACTTTGTAACATGAATGGTGCTCAATATTGAAGTAAAGCTGCGGCGAGTTCCAGTCTATACTTCTTCCCAGCAGTAAACAAAACCTGCATTTGCATAGCATCTTTCAAAGCAGTAAAGCCAGTTCATCACAGGAGACTCATCAGCAAACTTGTGACATCCAGCCACAATAGACCAGCTGTCAAAATGTTTCAGAGATAATGGGAACTGCAGATGCTGGAGAATTGTGCTCCTGAGATGCTGCTTGGCCTGCTGTGTTCATCCAGCCTCACATTTTATTATGTTAAAATGTTTGGTCTTTTTTCAAAAGAAAGATGTTTTTAAGAGCATTTTAAAGGAGGCAAGCAAGTTAGGGGTATAGGAAGTGAATTCCCCAGTTTAGGACTCAGGTAGCTCAAGGCATGGTAGGGTTATCCCTGAACTGTTATTGATGCCTATAAATATTTCCAAATTTAGGCAGAAGTGATGAATTTTAACATTTTATCTTTCAAGCATAGTATTTTTCACAAGTGTTAAATCTTTTGTTGAGGGATGAGACAAGAACATTAGAGAAGGAAGCAGGAGCTTCAGTAATGAGTAGACAGTGCCAGAAAAAAAATGGGCTGAAAAAACCATTGAATTGGTCCCACTTTCGTAAGTTTTCATACCTAGGCTGCACAATTCTACAAACCCATTTGTGTTGCTGACTTCCCTGATGTGCTTGCTGTTTTTAACTGACAGATTAAGGTTCCTGATGCCAAAATGGATTTTAATATGTCTTAACTGAGCTCTTGTGTGTTTTGACTAGTAAGTAGAATAGTTGTTGAGCTAAGTATCCTGTTTCTCTGTGAGACTTTCTGTATAATTCTATGTGATGTGTTTGGACTGCTGAGCATGTTGCAACATAGTTATAATGGGTATTAAGGCATAAGAGACAAGTTATTTGTAATAATGGTTTGAATGTGAACACAGGAGGGATGGTTAGTAAGTTTGCAGATGACACCACAAGGGGAGGTGTAGTGGACAGTGAGGAAGAATATCTCAGAGTACAACAGGACTTTGATCAGATGGGCTAATTGGTCAACGAGTGGCAGATGAAGTTTAATTTAGATAAATGTGAGCTGCTGCATTTTGGAATAGCAGATCAGGGCAGGATTTGTACAATTAATGGTAAGGTCTGGGGTGGGTCTCAAACAAAGAGACTTTAGGAGTGCAGGTATATATTTCCTTGAAAGTGGAGTCACAGGTAGACAGGGTAGTGAAGACAGTGTTTAGTATGCATGCTTTCATTAGGCAGAACATTGTGTATAGGAATTGGGATGCCATGTTGAGGCTGCACAGGACTTTGGTTAGGCCACTTTTAGAATATGACGTACAAATCTGCTCTCTCTGCCATAGGGTGGCTTTTGTTAAATTTGAGAAGGTGCAGGAAAGATTTACCACAATCTTGTCAGGTTTGGAGGGTTTGAGATAAGGAGAGAGGCTGAATGGGCTGACGCTTCTTTTCCCTGGAGCATCAGAGGCTGAGGAATGACCTTATAGAGGTTTATAAAGTGATGACGAGTATAGATAAGGTGAAATAGGTCTTTTCCTCAGGCTAGGGGAATCCAAAACTAGAGGCGCACAGGTTTAAGGTGAGAGGGGCAAGATTTAAAAAGGACACAAGGGGTAACTTTTTCACACAGAGGGTGGTGTGTGTATGGAATGAGCTGCCAGAGGAAGTGGTGGAGGCTGATACAATTACACCATTTAAAAGGCATCTGGCTGGGTATATGGATAGGAAGGGTGTAGAGGGATATGGGCCAAATGCTGGTAAATGGGGCTAGATTAATTTAGGATATCTGGTAAGCAAGGATGAGTTGCACCAAAGGGTTTATTTCTGTGCTGGACAACTGTATGAATGCATTGTTAAATCTTCTCACACCATCATTCCCTTCCGATCTCACAACCTCGTCCAGCCCTATGGCCTTCTCAAATTGTTCCAGGGAAAGGGCTCCCATTTGTTAACAGGTCTAGAACTTAAGGGAACTATTCAAGCCTTATTCCGTTGGTTAAAACCAACAGGCATGTTAGAGCAATCAGTAATACAAATAGGTTTCAGAATTGGGGAAACCAAGCGGAGGCTTGGGGACCGCTTTGCAGAACACCTCTACTCAGTTTGCAATAAACAACTGCACCTCCCAGTCGCAAACCATTTTAACTCCCCCTCCCATTCCTTAGACGACTTGTCCATCATGGGCCTCCTGCAGTGCCACAATGATGCCACCCAAAGGTTGCAGGAACAGCAACTCATATTCCGCTTGGGAACCCTGCAGCCCAATGGTATCAATGTGGACTTCACCAGCTTCAAAATCTCCCCTTCCCCCACCGCATCCCAAAACCAGCCCAGTTCATCCCCTCCCCCCACTGCATCACACAACCAGCCCAGCTCATCACCTCCCCCCACTGTATCCCAAAACCAGCCTAGCTCGTCCCCGCCTCCCTAACCTGTTCTTCCTCTCACCCATCCCTTCCTCCCACCACAAGCCGCACCTCCATTTCCTACCTACTAATCTCATCCCGCCTCCTTGACCTGTCCGTCTTCCCTAGACTGACCTATCTCCTCCCTACCTCCCCACCTATGCTCTCCTCTCCACCTATCTTCTTTTCTCTCCATCTTCGGTCCGCCTCCCCCTCTCTCCCTATTTATTCCAGTTCCCTCACCCCATCCCCCTCTCTGATGAAGGGTCTAGGCCTGAAATGTCAGCTTTTGTGCTCCTGAGATGCTGCTTGGCCTGCTGTGTTCATCCAGCCCCACACTTTGTTATCTTGGTTTTAGATTTGTGTAGTTTGACCCATCATACTGGTGCTACTGAATCATTCCTGAAGCTCCCGCTATTCCATGCAGTCCAACAAATGCTTTCCTTCCTCATTCCTTTCTCAAAAGGTTCAAAGTGTGTGAAAAATATTAATCACGAAAGACAAAATGTTTGAGTGTTTTGCAAAAGAGCAAAATGCGAGGTGAGGAATAAAAGCTTTCATTGCAGTTAGTAGTGAGGGTATGGAATGCACTGCCTGGAAAGGTGGTGGGGGCAGGTTCCATTGAGGCATTCAAGAGGGGCATTTGATGGGTCAGAAACAACGTGTAACATTGCAGGGAAAAGGCAGGAGTTCAGCACTAAGTCAAAATGCTCAGAGTGCCAGTGTGGGCACGATGGACTGAATGGTCTCCTCCTGCAGTATAACCATTCGATGATTCTGTGCTCTCCAGCCTTGGTCTGGTTTCTGTTCCCAAACTTCATGTTCCACCATTGCCAGTTGTGCTTTCAGCTGCCTGTAAACTAAGATCCGGAATTTGCTCTTTAAAGTTCTCTCTCTCTCTCTCTCTCTTTTTAACCACACTCCTTAGAAACTATCTCTTTGATTAAACTTTTAGGTCACCTGCCCTCATATTGTCTGATGTTGGACTAGCACTAAATCTTGATTGGGTTCCCTTGAGTAACCTTGGATGTTTGATGATGTTAAAAATAAGTAAAGTCATCACAGTCCTCCCTGTCATGATAGAGAGAGGACTGATGTTGTTTAACCGGAGGGTCACAACATCGAAGGGAAGTGGGGGGGGGGGGAAGATAAAATGGAGAGCCCTTCATTGTAACCTCAGCCAGTATGGGATTCACACCCATGCCAGCGGTAGCACAAACCAGTCATTCCGTCAACTGTGCTAACCAACTCGAAACGTTTGCACTGCTAAACGAATGCAGGTTGTTGTTGAAAGGAAGTTGGACCAAAGGGTCTGCTTCCATGCTGTACGACTCTATGAATGAGTTTTAACTGGCGAACCACTAATCTTACTCAAAGACTTTGTAGACACATGCAGACGAACCAAACATGGAGGGACAGTCTGATGAGAAGACTGGAAAAGATTGGGATTGTGCTCATCGAAGTTTGGAAGTATGAGGTGGGACCTTATTGAAACATACGAGATACTTAGGGGACTTGGCAGTGGAGATGTGGCAAGACTGTTTCCCCTCGTGGGAGAGTCTAGGACCAGACAGCGTAGTCTCAGAATGAGGGGGGGTCACCTATTTAAGACAGAGATGAGGAGGAACTTCTTCTCTCAGAGCGAAGTGAATCTGTGGAATTCTTTGCCACAGAGGGAAGTAACTCCACAGGGGCCAATATCCCATCACCAAGTCCCCCTTCATTTACTCATGTCGTGTCCCTGACACTGCTCCAGCGCTCTCAGAGTGAGCAGGACCTCGGACACTCCCGTTTATATCTGTCAGCCAGGGCTCCCTGACTGGACCAGATTAACAGCCCCAATTGGGGAACCTAGATTCTATGAGGTCCACCTGGCTGACCTCATTACAATCACCACAAGACAGCAGTTGAGGCTGGGTCATTAAATATATTTACGGCTGAGAGAGACAGATTTTTAATCAGGAAGGGGAATCAGAGGATATGGGGAAAAGGGAGCAAAGTGGAGTTGAGGATGATCAGATCAGCCAGGATCTCATTGAATGACAGAACAGACTCAATGGGCTGAATGGCCTACTTCTGCTTTTATATCTTATGGCTTGGCAATTAAATCAATAGACATGCAGCTCTGGACATTAACAACGCACGACCTGCCCCGTTGGTCTAACTCTGATTAATTTGCTCTGTAAAATGATTTTGGGGCATAAACTATTAACAACATTTGAGCAGCCCAGCCACAATCCATTCGCTAAAAGTGAACATTAATTCGAAGTACCTGCTTACAGTTTAACATAGCTTGCCATTAATCACGCACACCATAATATTGTGTCACTGCTCCACTTCTGGAAGTTTACTTCTCATTTTAAAAGTCATTGAATTGACCAAGACTTATTTCAGAGCGATATTCTTTTCCGTTCTCACAAAGTCTATTCGTGAGACCTGACGGGTTTCAAACTTGATCTGAAGCAAGTTTACAAAGTCCTACTAAATACCTTGCGTTTGCTGGGTATAAAGATGTTGCAGAAGGCAGAGAATGGATCGAGTGCTGGGACTGAGCGTCTGGCTCGATTTCTTGGTGTTCGCGATGCATTGTACTCAGCAGCCCCTGCTGCTCTCTTTAATAGCAGCTAGACAGGGGGGAGAGAGAGAGAGAGAGAGAGAGACAGAGAGGGAGAACGAGAGCCCGTACCTGGAACAGGGTAACACTGGAATAAACTAGGGCGGATCAGCGGTAGCTGCGCGCCTGATTCTGTCCGACGCAGTCTGGGCTAATGCCACTCCGTCTTAAATGACAAATGCTTATATAAAACACCAACAAATACCACACACATGCACACACAGTCTAACACACACCTGCGCGCACACACACTTGTACACACACACACACACAGTCTCTCACACCCACACACACTTACACAGTCTCACACCCACACACACTTACTCACACACACTTACACACAAGCACACACGCAAACACACACACACACATGCACACACAGTCTAACACACACCTGCGCACACACACACTTGTACACACACACACACTCAGTCTCACACCCACACACACTTACACAGTCTCACACCCACACACACTTACTCACACACACTTACTCACACACAAACACACACACACGCACACACACACATGCACACACAGTCTAACACACACCTGCGCACACACACACTTGTACACACACACACACTCAGTCTCACACCCACACACACTTACACAGTCTCACACCCACACACACTTACTCACACACACACATACATGCACACACACAGACACACACACACACACACACACACAGACACACACACACACACACACACGCAATACCACCTGTCCCCCCCACCCAACCATCTCCAGGAGGGTAAATTGACAGCAGGTATGGGCAGAAGCGTTGGGCCTAGGTTCCCAAAATCAAAAAAGGACTCATGCTATGTTCCCCTATTCCAGTACACAGATGCAATCCGTACAGTGGGACGTCCAGCTGCAGAGATAAGAGCATTACTGAATGAGCCACGTCTGACTATACAGTGAATCACTGATCCAACTGTCACTTGGGGTTCAGCTGCTAATCTGAGGCCTATCTACCCTGTCTGGTGGTTATAAAAATCCCAAAGAAATTATTTCAAAAATGGAGCAGAGTTATCCCCAGCATTCAGGTCAATACGTATCCCACAATACGGCCAAAGATGTGCTAGTTAGGTGCCCATAGTGTCTAGGGATTGTAGGCTTGGTGGATTAGCCATGGGAAATGTAAGGGCGCACAGTTAGGGTAAGAGCATGGTTCTAAGTGAGATGCTCTTTGGACGGTCAGAATGGATTTGATGATCTGAATGGCCTGCTTCCACACTATAGGGATTCTATGTTTCAATGAGACTTACACTTAGATAATCAGGTTATCATCATATTGTTGTTTGTGAAAGCTTACTATATGCTCTGATCCCTAGAATATAACAGGGGCTACACTTCATTGTCTGGGACAGCCTGAATTTACAGAATGCCCTGTCAAAATGAAATTCCTTTTATTTCATTTATCACTTACAGACGCAAGCCATCAAATCCATTGTTTCCTTTTTGTTCTCTCTTGGAATGTCATTTCTTCTCAGCAATGGAGAGAGACTGGATAAGCTCAGGCTGTTTCCTTAGGAGCACAGAAGGTTAAGGGGGGACCTGATAGTGATAATAAGATGAGGGGCATGCGTAGGGGTGGGGGGAGGATGGGAAGCTGCTGTTCCTCTCATTTGAAAGGTCTATAATAAGGTGAAATTATTTTAAAGTGAAAGGCAGGAGGTTTAGTGGAGACTTGAGGAAAATGCTTTTCACTCAGAGGGTGGTGGGGGGTTGGAATGAACTATTTGGGAGGGTAGTTGAGGTGGAAAACCTTTAAAACATTCGAACTGTCAGAACATTCAAGGCTAAGAGCCCAATATGGGGAAAGTGGGACTAGTGCGGGTAGTAGCTTATTTTTGCCAGTATGGACTTGATGGGCTGAATGGCCTGTTTCTGTGCTGAGTGATTCTATAATTCTATTTTGTATTTTATGAGAAGATGTTGGTGAGGAGAGCTGTAAGGTAATAAGGGGACTTGACTGGGTGGATGTTAAAATGGCGTTTCTTCATACGCACAAAAATACCTAGAAATTGCTGAAGAAATTCAGCAGGTCTGCCAGCATCTGTAGAGATAGAAATCAGAATTAACATCTTGAATCCAGTGACCCATTAGTCAGTGACACGGTGATGGTGTGATGAAGCCTCCTATCCATGACTGTTATTTGGGACCGAGAGTGTATGGATTTTAGTTTTTCAGCTCTGTGAAGTACCTGACTTAAACTTTTCAGAGCGAGTTATTTGGACAGTGAGTTCAAAACTGCATTTGCAAGGCGATGTGATTTTAGCCAAATGATTGGCAAATAAACTGGAGAGATTATCATGAATGTATTTGATAACTAGAGTTTTAAGATTTCCAGCGATAGATAAAAAGATATCAGAGATAATGGGAACTGCAGATGCTGGAGAATCCGAGATAACAAAGTGTGGAGCTGGATGAACACAGCAGGGCAGGCAGCATCAGAGGAGCAGGAAGGCTGACGTTTTGGGACAGGACCCATCTTCAGAAATGGGGGATGGGGAATGGAGCTCTCTTCACCCTCCCCCATTTCTGAAGAATGGTCCCAACCCGAAACATCAGCTCTCTTGCTCCTCTGATGTTGCCTGGCCTGCTGTGTTCCTCCAGCTCCACACTGTTATCTTAGATAATAGTGAGCTGACTTAGCTGACGTTTAAAGGGTTTTGGGGAAATACATTGACTAAAGAAAATGGCTTTTACAGAACGCACAGTAGACATTTGCTGTAAGGAAACTGATTACAGACATGTTGAATATGAAGACTTACCAAGGAGAGGGGGTGAGTGTTTTTTTAGTCTGATTGTCTGTAAGGGCATTGCTGGCGTAAAGAGATTATCCCTTCTCTCTGATGCTTGCAATGAGATAATTTGAATAGGTCCTGTATGGTGTAGATTGTGGAATTGGAGAAGGTTACAGAGGTGGGGAAAGGGGTGACAAGAACACGGAGGTTTTGGAAACAGGTGTGGGAATTTTGAAACGGAGCCATTGCTAGATTGGGAGCAAGTGTAGGTCAGTGAGCAGAGGGATGATTGAGGAATGGGACTTGGTGGTGTCAGTAAATATATTGCCAGCAGTTTTAGTTGAGGTCAAGTTGAAGAAAAGTGTACTATTAATGTCGAACTTCAAAATCTTAAATAGGTATTCCTTCTGGGCATTGAGACAGAAGTAAACTGCTACTTGCTTGTGGTGTCAGTTTTGACACGACACATGGTTATTCAATTCTAACGAGTAAGTTTCCACTACTTGGTTAAAAACAGGCAAACGGAACAGATAGTAAGGAAGACACCAACAGGACAAGCCTAGATAGCAAAGTGTGAAGCTGGATGAACACAGCAGGCCCAGCAGCTTCTCAGGAGCACAAAAGCTGACGTTTCAGGCCTAGACGCTTCATCAGAAAAGGGGGATGGGGAGATGGTGCTGAAATAAATAGGGAGAGAAAGGGAGGCGGACCGAAGATGGATAGAGCAGAAGGTGGGTGGAGAAGAGACAGGGAAACATTATCTCTGATACAGGAGGACAAGCCTGATTGTTGTGAAGAAGAATGCAAGAAGAATAGAGGACAAACATTATGGTAATGTCAAAAATCCATTAATCGCTGTTTAAAACAGATAAGAGATCTTTCCTCAGAAGCTATGTGTTTCAATGTCACAGGCTGCCCTCTATTTATTTTAAATGTTTTATTCTTTCACAGGATTTGGGCGTCTCTGATAAGACCAACATTTGATGCCCTTCCCAAGTTGACATTGAGAAAGTGGCAGTGAGATCTCTGCTCAATCTGCTGCTTTTTCTGTCGAGAAGTGGTAATTGTTTGACATAAAATATAGTAACCTGCTTCAGAGGACCATGCTGTAAAAGCCAACAGGAAGGGTTAATGCTGGAGACTGCATTTATCTCCACCCAAGCTGATGATGTCATTCAGGCTTGCGTGGGGACAACACGCAATACTTCAGGGTCTGAATTAAAACAGAAAGTGCTGGAGATTCACAGCTGGTCAGGTAGCATCTGTAGAGCGAAAGAAACAGAGACAGGGACAGAATAAAGGTTTTGCGTCCCATATGATGCTTCTTGAGATTTTAGTATTCTGCAGGTTGAAGACCTGTATCCACAGTTCTCCTCATAGTCTTAGTAACAATGTACACAATGTCTCCTTTTTATTAGGAATGAGTTAAATGCATTGGATGCAGGTTAAAGAACCAAACTAGTACCTAGAATGGAAAGTTTAACTTGTGAGGACAGGTTGAACAGACTTGTATCTGCTGGCATTTTGCTGCGTAATCTGGGATAACTGATGTTATCACTGGACTATCAATCCAGAGATCCAGGTCTCCTGTCAGCTTCCAACTCTCCAAGGAGAACTCTCCCAGCTTCTTCAATATGTCCTCATCATTGAAGTCTCTCATTCCTGAAATGGTCCTTGTGAACCATTTCTGCCCTCTCTCCAATGTGTTTGTATGTTTCCTATAATGTGGCACCCACAGACTATGTATAATACTCCAGCTGAGGTCTAAAAAGTGTCTCCTTTCTTTTGTGCTCTATGCCCCTTTTAGTTAAACAGAGCACTAGCGTACTTTATTCACTTCTCTCTCTACCTGTCCTGCCACCTTCAATGATCTGTGCACAAATACACCCAGATCCCTCTGCCCCTGCACCCTCTTTGGAACTGTACCCTCTGTTGTGCCCTCAATGTTCTTCTGACTAAAGTGCATCACCTCACACTTCTCTGCATTGAATTTCTTCTGCTACTTATCCTCCCACTCAAGGCCATTTCGAAGTTCCACACTGCGCAGTTTACAATTCTCCCAAACCTTGTGTATATTTCAGGACAAACCAGGGTCCCAATCAGACCCCTGGGGAACTCCACTACAAACCTTCCTCCAGCCTGGAAAATATCCAGTGACCATTAGTCGCTGTGTCCTGTCACTCAGTCAATTTTCTATAGTACCCTGCCAGAAGCACAGAGATGAAACTGTGCCAAAGGAAATTTAAAACCTGCATTTTCCAACAATCTGGGATTGCCCCAAAATCTTGAGAAGTTAAAAGCCAGATTGGGCCCACGACGATGAGCAATCACTGAGGAGCGAAACATTCAATAAGCTGTCCACCTTTTCAAAACATTTTTGATTGATTTAATGAGTTTGTTGCCTAAATATCAGAACTGGGTTCAAAAGGCTGTTGGACTGTGTGAGGCTGTTAGAAGGCATTGGGTCTGATTATGTTTCCTGGAATGTACACAGAGTTGGGAACGTGACCACTGAACGGTCTTGCTTCATGGGGAGAACAAGAATGTGTGAAGAGCTGATAAAGTATTCAGAGCAAGATGTTCCTACACTGAGCTCAGACAGGCTATTATAAGTGCTGTGTCCTGCATAGATTAAATGGTGACATAGTTCAGACAGTGACCTTTTATCATTGGTTTCTGGGTTCAAATGCGTTCCAGAAGGGTGGAATATTAAATTTAGCCTCTTGAGTAATCCCAAATGAGACCACTCCACAATGATCATCTCTATCTTTGGCTGCCTAGGTACAAAGTCTGCAAATAACGTCACAACGTCTCTTTCATTCAAGATCTTCAAAGATTTTGGCCTCTGTTCCAGTAAGACCTTAAAATGTAGAAGGATAAGTAGGCCATTCAGCCCATCGAGTCTGCTCTGTCATTCATTGACACCGTGGCTGATCTGATAATCTGCAACTCCACTTTCCTGCCTTTTTCCCATAACCCTCTCACTGATTAAAAATCTGTCTCTCTCAGCCTCGAATATACCTAATGACCCAGCCTCGACAACCCCTCTGTGGTAAAGAATTCATTCCCCTCTGAGAGAGGAAACTCCTCCTCATCTCTGTCTAAACTGAGTGATCCCCTTACTCTGGGATTATTCCCTCTGGTCCTAGACTTTTGCGCAAGGGAAAAAAACCTTTCTGCATCAAGTCCTACAGTGTGGAGCTGGATGAACACAGCAGGCCAGGCAGCATCAGAGGAGCAGGAAAGCTGATGTTTTGGGTCGGGACCCTTCTTCAGAAATGTATAAGAAGTCCAAAGACTTACTCCACTCAGAGAAGAAATTCCTCCCCAGCCCTGTCTTTAAAGAGTGACCTATGATTCCAAGATCATTCCCTTTTGTCACAGACTCTCCCACAAATGGAAGCAATCTTTCTGCAGAGTTAGGAGGAGCTGCAGATGCTGGAGAATCTGAGATAACAAGGTGCGGAGCTGGATGAACTCAGCAGGCCAAGCAGCATCAGAGGAACAGGAAAGCTGACGTTTCGGGCCTCGATCCTTCATCACGTTTTCCGAAGAAGGGTCTAGGCCTGAAACATCAGCTTTCCTGCTCCTCTGATGCTGCACAACCTTTCTGCATCTACCCTGCCATGTCCCCTAGAACTGTCTAAGCTTCATTAGTTTGGCCCTCATCTTTTGAAACACCAACAAGGCCCAATTGACTCAACTTCTCATCATAAGACTGTCTCTGGGCTGTTGAGACAGTCATTGGATGGTCAAGAATTTTTCGCAGAATACAGAGTATGTTTGAAGCATCATTGGTGTTGTAATGTTGCTCATGTTCCAGCAGCCAATCTATACGCACCACGCTCTCACAAACAGCAATTTGTTAAGGACCAGATGTAATCTGCTTTCACTATGACTAAAAAGTGAGCAGGACACTAAGGCAGAATCCCTTCTTCCAAAAGTAACTCCGTTTTACAACCAGACCTCGCTTTGCTGTCCCAAAACGAAAAGCAGTCCTTCCGCCTGTGCACTGCACTCTCTCATAATGCTGCACTAGAGGTTTCTTCAAGGCTTCAGTTGTGAAGTCCAGGTGTGGGACACAAACTTACAGCTTTACGACTTCTACCAACAACTCATGGCTGATTGTAGCAAGTTCTGTCTGTTTGCAGGCTCCCAGGCTCTGATAGAATTAGCTAAAGTTGACTCAGTGGCGTTGAAGATTGGCAGCCAGTGAGTAGGTTTTGGAAGACAAACACTCCCACTTTGAGACTTGGCACAGTTACCGTTCAAGTATTTACATACATACACTGCCTTTGCTGAACATATCACTTGCTCCGGTAACCATGGGTCACTTCATAGGCTCGTAGAGCTGCACAGCACAGTAACAGACCTTCAGTTCAACTCGTCCATGCTGACCAGGTATCCCATATAAATCTATTCCCATTTGCCAGCATTTGACCCATATCCCTCTAAACCCTTCCTATTCAGGTCCCCATCCAGATGCCTTTTCAATGTTGTCATTGTACCAGCCTCCACCACTTCCTCTGGCAGCTCGTTCCGTACACACACCACCCTCTGCGTTAAAAAGTTGTCCCTCAGCTCCCTTTTAAATCCTTTGCCCCTCTAGTTTTGGACACCCCCACCCTGGGGAAAAGACCTTGGCTCTTTACCCTATCCATGCCCCTCATGATTTCATTAACCTCCATAAGGTCGCCCCGCAGCCTCTGATGCTCCAGGGAAAATAACCCCAGACTCTCCCTGCAGCTCAAACCCTCCGACCCTGGCAACATCCTTGTAAATCTTTTTGGAACCCTTTCAAGTTTCACAACATCCTTCCTACAGCAGGAAGATCAGAATTGCACGCGGTATTCTAAAAATGGCCTAACCGTAGAAACAGAGAAGACAGGAGCAGGAGGAGGCCCTTCGGCCCATCGAGCCTGCTCCACCATTCTTTACAATCGTCCAACTCAACACCTAATCCTGCTCTCTCCCCATAACCTTTGATCCCATTCACCCCAAGTGCTATGTGTAGTCGTCCCTTGAATACATTCAATGTATGGAATCAATGTTCAGTGCAGCCTCAACGTGACCTCCCACCTCCAACACTCAATGCGCAGTCTGATAAAGGCAAGTGTGCCTAAAGGCAATATGAATGGGGGACCGCTGATTCCCATGGGACTGCAGGGTGCACTCACTCATCAGAGGCGATGGCATTGAGTTGAATGTGATGGTCCCCACCCTACAGGCAGGATTGAGAAGATGGGTCTTACATGGTAACCACAGCTGGTATGAGAATTGAACCCACCTTGTTGGCATCGCTCCACATTGCAATGTGAACTGAGCTGGTTGACCCGAACAGAATAAACCCAACTGCATCATATGAAAATATAATTCATTTTATTTCATTTTGACCATTACAGCAGAAACCAAACAAAACTGAAATGAATTCCACATTTGTTATTAGATTTAAACCCGAGGAAAATTACTCATTATTAGTTATTTTTATGACCAGGATTGTAATGCAGAAATATTGAAACCAATCCTACAGTAACTTTTAGTCTGAGACTTTTTACCCCTGTTATCTGAGGCCTATTTAACTCGAGGGCCGGGAGGTTTATACAAGATCAGTGTCCCAATCCTGGTTGAACTCTCTTTGTACTCGATGGAAAGCCCATTTTCCCCTCCCCCACACCCTACACCACGACCCACCAATTCCCCCCCCCACTCGACCCCAATCAATCCCTGTCCCACTTACACCTCCCCACCTTTAAATGCGGACAGGGAGATTTGCAGTACCGCACAAATTCCCCTGCCCCAGGAGCCACCTCAGAGTGAGCGGACTGCCCTGGGTTAGGTGCAGCAGCAACGTGTGTTGTCATGGCTTCATCAATGACCCCAGAAACCAAAGTGTCGAAGGACCGAGCCATTTGGCAAATCTGAAAGGGGTCCTTGTGGTCTTTCAGTGCCTTTTGTGATTGGCTCCTGTGGTCTCTTGGTGCCCTATGGTTCTTTAGCAACTGACTCTAACTCAGTGATATGAGGTTACGTGGGGAGATACAAGTGTTTCCACGTCCTGAGCAGAACAGGGCTAGGAAAATCCAGAGTTCAGGGCTGCTATAGCTCATGTGCCTGGCAACCATGAAATTGATATCCAACTGTGATGAATTGGTAATGAAGGAACAATAGAAGCTGAAACTGGCACTGTGTATAGTGGTTATACTCATGCATTTGCCCTTTGGAGGGTTTGTCTAATGACTGTGGAGATAAGAATTCAAATCCCAGCACTGCTGCTGGGAATATCTAATGTCAACAAATTAAATTGACTATGAATAAAAGTTAGTGTCAGTAACTTAATTCTGATCTCAGGCAGCACCATACTCCTACGACAGCATAGGGCTGCTCTCTCATTAGACAAATGTGACTGATGGTGGTTTAGATCATAGAATCCCTACAGTGTGGCCATTCGGTCCAACAAGTCCACCCTGACCTTCTGAAGAGCACCCCACCAGGACCCATTCCCCTACTCCTGCATTTCCCATATCTAATGCCGCCTAACCTATACATCCCTGGGCACTATGGACAATCCTCCTGCCCTGCACATCTTTGGGCTGTGGGAGGAAACTGGAGCACCCAGAGGAAACCCTCACAGACACAGGGAGAATGTGAAAATTCCACGCAAACAGTCACCTGAGGGTGGGATTGAACCTGGGTCCCTGGCGCTGTGAGGCTGCAGTGCTAACCCCTGAGCCACCTTGCCTCAGGAAAAGGGAGAGGCAGAGAAGGTCAGATCTTTGTCATAACCACAGCTGGTGCAGGAATTGAACCCATGTTGCTGGTGCTATCACACACCAGCTAACCACCTCTTTGCTTGGACCAACAAGTAACTCTTCAATTGTTGTAAAAAATAATCTGGTTCACTATGAAAAACAGAAATTGCTGGATAAGCTCAGCAGGTCTGGCAGCATCTGTGGAGAGGAATCAGAGTTAACATTTCGGGTTGAGTGACCCCTCCTCAGAGCCCTGGTTCACTAATGTCCCTTTCAGTAGGTATGTCTGCCATCCTTATGCAGTGTGGCCTACATGTGGCTCCAGACAGACAGCAATATGGGTTGATCTTTGACTGCCCTCCGGAACGGCTATAGCCCTGATCTGATTGAAAGGCAGTGCAGATTTTAATGGGCTAAATGACCCATGTTTATTCCTACGACTTACGGCTAAGCAAGCCACACAGCTCAAGGGCAATTAGGGATGGGCAACGAATGCTGGCCTTTTCAGAGACACTAGTAGCCCTGAGTGAATAAAGGAAAACCCAAGCACCTTTGGAAAGAGCAACTGGGGAAATAGTTTCCAAATCCCCTAGGCTGGTCAGGCAAAGTGGGAAAAAGGAGATATTCCAGGATGATTAAATACTCTCTCCCTTGGGGAGACTGGAAAGAAAGGGTTAGGAGTATTTATCATGGAATAGATTCCTGGCTGCCAACACTCACTTTACCAGACCCCTTACAATTTTCTCCATCGTTTCCTTTCCTTCTCTGAAGACACTGAATCTTGTCTGTGAGCTGGAAAGCCTCCGTGATTCTCAAAGGGATGGCTACTCCTGACACGGGAGGTTTCCTGACAGTGAGGCCGGGCAATGCTACTCAGCTGTGGAGTGTATCACAGCCAGCACTGCTCTGCCCTCTCACGGCGGCAGACACACTGGTACCATGGCAGAGCAAATCACTCCTTCCCCACTTTGGGAATTCCCATGGCAAAATGTTGGATTTCAGTCTTTCAACCCCATCTACCTGATTGCTGTTTTGGGCTTGAGCAGCACTCTGCGTTTATCTTCGAAGGAACTGAGCAGAGAGTGGGGTCACCGCTTTCAATTCCATCAACCTGTTGTTGCACTGAATTAAAGAAAGAGCGAGAAAATACTTTGATGGCTTAAGGTTCAAATATGATTCCACCTACAGGAGATATCAAAATAAGATCTACATCACAGAATATATTAAGCTTTCCTGATTGATAAATTACGACGATTTCTCAGTCCCATACACTCGTATCAAAAGTGTGGCTTAGAATAGTTAAACATGAGGTAGTCCAGGTAATAGAGGTTATAGATTTGCTGCCTTTGCGAAGGTGGTATCTGAAGGAGATAGTGTTTGACAACCGCTGGTGTGGTCCTCTCATCAGTGGAATGCCGGTCTTTAAAGCTGGGGAACTGGAGGTCGAGAGGAGCGCCAATCAGCTTCAGGAAGTAGTTGGCGTCTTTCTCCAGATCCTCAAACTTCCCAATGAAGTCGTAGTCGATGAGGCAGGGCGAGCAGAGCTGGCTGATGGGCTCCCAGTGGATGTCCATGCCCACAGGCTTCTGTGGGTCCAGGAGGTACTGGACAAACTCACCAAAGGTCACACCAGCCCCGGTGCCGAGTGCCTCAGCGCTGGCGTTGGCTCGGTACTTCCTGAGGATGGCCCTGCCGAAGACTGGGTGGTAGTAGACATTGGGGTGTTCAAACTTATCCCTGAAGGCAGACACCAGCCTCTCCATGGGGTCCCTCACGAACAGCACTTTGGTGAAGCTGCCCAGGAGCTCATAGGCCTTGCGCAGGCTGTAGCTGTCCAAGCGGCGAAGGTGTGTACCGTAGTGCACAAACTGGTGGGAGATGTTGTGCGGGGAAGAGGCCAGGCCATTCAGTACCATCAGGACCCGTTTCCAGTTGGAGCACCCAGCCTTGGGTACCTCACAGTACAGCAGCCTGTGCTTGTCCTCTACGTACAAGCGCGAGACAAGCCTGATCAGGGAGCGTCTGGGCTTGCTGACCTGATACTTCCTGCAGAAGTCAGCGACGTGTACCCTCCTCCTCTCGTGGACCTCATCAGCAACCAGAATCCTCAACCCTCTCGGACCCAGTGGCAATGGCTGGAGAAACCTCTTCAGCAGAAGGCTCCCCACCTCCCGCTGCTTCCTCAGAGGGCCTTCGGCCATGGGACGCGACCCGGGTCCAGGAGCTGTCCCGAGGCTCAGACCCTTGGCCTGGTCATCCCCGGGGTCCACATTCTTCCCCTGGATCTCTGTGGGCCCACTCCTGACCTGTAAAACGGGGGAAAATGAAAGGCGTAAGGGGAGGTAAAAGAAAGAACTGCAGACAACGGAGATCTAAAACAAAGACAAACCAGAAATTGCTGGAGAAATTCCACAGGTCTGGCAGAAGGGCTGAATGGCCTACACCTGCTCCTACATCTTACAGTCATGGGAGATCGAGGCAGTGAACAGCCCAGGGGTCAGACTCAAAGGCAAACAATGACTAAGTGGTATGTTGAAGGGTCACTGGACTCAAAACATTAACTCTGTTTCTCTCTCTCTCTCCACAGACACTGCCAGACCTGCTGAGCTTCTCCAGCATTCTCTGTTTTTCTTATGTGTAAGCTTTAAATGAAAGGTGAATTCTGATTGCTGAGTGCAAACAAAGCCCTGTCTAAACATCAGAACACGGAAAGTACAAACTTCAAACCTTCTAAGCTGCAAAAAAAGTCTAATCTTGCTTCCTTATCTAAGGACAGAGAGATTGGCGTTGGAGGCAGTTCAGAGATGGTTCACTCGGCTGATCCCAGAGGGACTATGGAAGGACTGCCTTATGAGGAGAGGGTGAGTTGGGCCTGTACTCACTGGAACATGGAAGAATAAGACACAACTTGACTGAAACATATAAAATTCTTAGGGAACTTGATGCTGTAGACGTGGGAAGATTTGATTTGACTTAATTTGTTGTATTTGGACTTCCAGAAGGCATTCATCAAGGTATCTCACAAAAGGTTACGTCATTAGACAACAGTCCACAGTGTTGGATTTGGTTTGATCTATTATCGTCATGTACCAAGATACAGTGAAAAGTATTATTTTGCGTGCTATCATGCCTTAAGTAAGTATATCAGGGTAATAGAACAGAATGCAGACCATAGTGTCACACCTGCAGAGAAGGCTCAGAGAAAGATCACCTTTAATATACAAGAAGCCTGTGCATAAGTCTGATAACAGTGGGGGAGAAACTGTGCTCAAATCTGTCAGTAGATTATTTAAAACTTTTGAGTTGATAGAAGAGGGTGGAAGTGAGTATAGTGGAGTGGGAAGAGCCTTTGATTATATTCTTTTCCCAAGGCAGTGGGAAGTATAGACAGAGTCAGTGGATGGAAGGCTGGTTTGTGTGATGGGCTGGGCTGTGTTCACAACTCTCTGTAATTTCTTGTGGCCTTGGGCACAGTAGTTGCTGTGCCAAGCTGTGATACACACAGGTAGGATGCTTTCTATGGAGCATCTACACAAATTGGTCAGTGTCCTTGTGGACATGCTGAATTTCCTCAGCCTCCTGTGGAAGTACAAGCATTGCTGTGTTTTCTTCACTGACTGTTGCTTCCCCTTGTAGGAGAGCCTAGGGCCAGAGGGTATAAATCTTGGAACAGGAGGTCACACAATTTAAACAGAGATGATGAGGACTTTTATCTCTCAGAGGGTTGTAAATCTAATGGTAATGCCACAAAATGTCAAGGGAGGGTAGTGAGAAACACATGGAATTCTGCTAAATGTTTTGGGTGCTCCAGAAGCTGGTATCTCCAGTTGTGGAGGTGACGGACCACACAACAGCTGTGATCCTGAGCCCTACCCACAGCCTAAAACATTTGTAGGGTCATGGCCTTTGAAATTACATGGTATTTTGGATGTTTCTCTCCTGCATTTTCTCTCTGGGTTTTACACTTAGTAATGGTAAAGATTAATAATCAATTAAACAAATTGGTGGAAGATCCTTGGTCACTGCTGTAATACCTCAAATACAGTATCTTTATTAGACTGATTCCTGCGGGATGGCAGGAATGGTGTATGAAGAGAGACTGGAGCAGTTAGTGATATTCACTGAAGTTTAGAATAGTGAGGGGAGAATCACACAGGAATCTATAAAATTCTAACAAGTATGGAAAGGACAAACACAGGAAGTATGTTCCCAATGACTCCCTCACGGGATTCCAGAACCAGGGGATACAGGGGTGAGGAGAAATGTCTTTATCCAGAGAGCGGGGAGCCTGTGGAATTCTCTGCCACAGGAAGTGGTTGGAACCAAAACATGGAATGTTTTCGAGGAGGAGTTAAATATAGTTCTTGGGGCTAAAGGGATCGAAGGGTATGGGGAGAATGTGGGAACAGGAGACTGAATTGGATGATCAGCCACGATCATATTGAATGGGGGAGCAGGCTCAAAGGGCCGAATGGCCTACTCCGGTTCATTTTTCATGTGTTTTTATCTTTCTAAATTTCCACTTGTGAACAAAATTGAAATGATGAAATGAGTGCAATTTATATGAGACAGTCCCTAAGTGTATCCAAACAAGAATTTAGGAATTGGGGGAGCTTTCCTTTATTCATTAGTGTTGTGAATGCTCTTGTTGCTGGCTGGGCTCCATGTGCTGTGGGTTGACCCACAATGCCCTTAGGGAGGGAATTTCAGGATTTTGACCCAGCCTCAGTGAAGGAACGGCGATATATTTCCAAGTCAGGATGGTGAGTGCCTCGGAGGGGAACTTGCAGGGGGTGGTGTTCCCATGTATCTGCTGCCCTTGTCCTTCCAGATGTAAGTGTTTGTGGGTTTGGAAGGTGCTGTCTGAGGACCTTTGGTGAATTTCTGCAGTGAATCTTGTAGATGGTACACACTGCTGCGGCCGAATATTGATCAAAGAGGGAGTGAACCTGCATGTTGCCTTTCAAACCAGTCACCATCCTGACTTGGATCTTCACATAGGCAGGTCACTACCACCTTCCTAAGGGCTGTAGGGACGTGCATTCCACTAATGCCTATTACCCATGAACAAATACATCGAAGTGGAAGAGAACTTATTCACTGAGAAGGTGGTAAATCTTTGGGGCTATGGGAGCTCACTCATTGAGTGAATTTAAGATGACGATGACAGGCTTGTGTTACTAACAACATCAAGGGGTATGGGATAGCATGGAAATATGGCATTGAGGTAGATAATCTACTGTGATCTGGAATGTTTAAGCAGAGTTAAAGGGCTGAATGGCCTACTCCTGTTCCTATTTTCTACGTTTGCGTGCTTCTAACCTTTGTGGTTCCTATATACAACATTGTATAACATCGTCATGAATGTCAATTACCTTATTAGTTTGGTCCTGTTGAATCTTGTATCTCAACACTGAAAGGAAAAACAGAAGATCAGGATTAATTATCATGTGAGTACAATCTTTAGGAATCAAAATGAACCTATCTTCCAAACCTGTGACCACTTCCATCTGGAAGGACAAGGGCAGCAGATACATGGGAACACCACCCCCTGCAAGTTCCCCGCCGAGCCACTCACCGTCCTGACTTGGAAATATATCGCCGTTCCTTCACTGTCACTGGGTCACAATCCTGGAATTCCCTCCGTGAGGACATTATGGGTATACCTAAAGCACATGGACTGCACTGGTTCAGGAAGGCAGCTCACGCCCACCTTCTCAAGGGGCAACTAGGGACGGGGAATAAATGCTGTGTCCAATCAGCGACACCCACATCCCAAGAAATTCAAGTGAATAAACTGCCTTGCAATGACGGTCTGGATTTTGGAGCAGCAGTGCAGTGAGGCTATCAGCACTTGTAGCTATGAATCGTTGAATCATAGAGCAATTTCTGGAGTTTACACATTATGGTCTAAGACCATGGATTAGAAAGCTTTTGCAAAGGCTTCACTTGTCATTATTTCGGAATGAGATGTCTGATGCACCGTGTCCATGTCTCTGACACCCTGTCTCTGGCTGGGAGCCCTACTGCAGGCAGGATAGATACAGAAAGACCAGTGTCATCTCTTGGCCGAACGGCCCTGTTATTGAGGTATTATGAGCTATGCTGGCTGGACCATCTTGCTGTAAGCCTCACACAAGACATCTAACCCTATCTCCCTCCCCCATTTCTGATGAAGGGTCTAGGCCTGAAACATCAACTTTCCTGTTCCTTTGACGCTGCTTGGCCTGCTGTGTTCATCCAGCTTCACATCTTGTTATCTCGGATTTTCCAGCATCTGCAGCTCCTACTATCTCTCATCCACAATAAGGTATCCACTTCAAACATCGCCACCCAAGTGGTTTGCAGGAGGGCAGGGAATCACTTCAAAAACATCCTGCAAGACTGGAATATCCCGACTGACCTGTGGGAATCTCGAGCACACAACCAGCCGAATGGAGAAGAAACTTTGTCAAAGACTCACAACACTGGAGTGGAAGAAAGTCACCTCCCTCATCCGGAAGGGTCTGTTGCAAATGAAGAGTATTGTAATGGTGTAAGGCTTTGGGACGACTGATGCTGAGGAGTGTTTTCAGCACCAGTGAGAACGATGGCGACCTACAGGTATGGGAGAGGGTGAGGGTGTGGGGAAACAGCTTAGGATCTTGAAGGATTATGACATAGCATCCACATCTTGCTCCATGTCTCTTTAACAATGTCTACCAAATTAGAGTAACTTGTCCCTGGTTCCCATCACACAACAAAAAACATCGCGCTAAAAGAAGAAGCCCCTTCTCATTAGACCACAAGTAGTTTACTCATTTACTACAACAAGCAGGCCCATTAGAACCCTGGTGGGGGGTAGGAGTTTTTTTATGTGTGGGTCAGATGTGGGCATTTATTGGCCGCTCCCAGTTGCCCTCGAGGTGGTGTTGAACTGCTTTCTTGAACCGCTGCTGGCTATGGTTTTGTAGGGTCACCCACAATTCCCTTAGGGAGGGAATTCCAGGATTGTGACCCAGTGACAGTAAAGGAACGGCGATACATTTCCAAATCAAGATGGTGAGTGACTCGGAAGGGAACTTGCAGGGGGTGGTGTTCCCTTGTATCTGCTGCCCTTGTCCTTCTGGATGGAAGTGGTCAGGGGGTTGGAAGGTGCTGCCTGAGGATCTTTGGTGAATTTCTGCAGTGCATCTTGTAGATGGTACACACTGCTGTTACTGAGTGTCGGAGGTGGAGGGAGGGGATGCTTGTGGATGTGGTGCCAATCAAGTGGCTGCTTTGTCCTGGATGATGTTGAGCTTCTTGAGTGTTGTTGGGGCTTCACCCATCCAGGCAAGTGGGGAATAGAACATAGAACATAGAACATAGAACATTACAGCACAGTACAGGCCCTTCGGCCCTCGATGTTGTGCCGACCTGTCATACCGATCTCAAGCCCATCTAACCTACACTATTCTATGTACGTCCATCTGCTTGTCCAATGACGACTTAAATGTACCTAAAGTTGGCAAATCTACTACCGTTGCAGGCAAAGCATTCCATTCCCTTACTACTCTCTGAGTAAAGAAACTACCTCTGACATCTGTCCTATATCTTTCACCCCTCAATTTAAAGCTATGCCCCCTTGTGCTCACCGTCACCATCCTAGGAAAAAGGCTCTCCCTATCCACCCTATCTGACCCTCTGATTATTTTATATGTTTCAATTAAGTCACCTCTCAACCTTCTTCTCTCTAATGAAAAGAGCCTCAAGTCCCTCAGCCTTTCCTCGTAAGGCCTTTCCTCCATACCAGGCAACATCCTAGCAAATCTCCTCTGCTTGTAGATGGTGGGCAGGCTTTGGGAGTCAGGAAGTGAGTTTCTCATGACAGTATTCTTAGTCTCTCACCTGCTGTTGTTGCCACTGAATTTATATGGCTAGTCCAATTATGTTTCTAGCCAACAGTGATCCCCAAGAACAAAAAGAAAGTTGCTGGAAAAGCTCAGCAGGTCTGGCAGCATCTGTGGAGGAGAACACAGAGTTAACGTTTCGGGTCTGGTGACCCTTCCTCACAACTGATGGTGGCTGGGAAAACGTCAGTTTATATGCAGAAAATAGGGAGGTGGGTGGGGTAGGGAGTAAGTGATAGGACAGAGCCCAAAGAAAGAGAAAGACAGTTGGACAGACAAAGGAGTTGCTAACAATCAGGCTGGGAGGGTGAATAGTTGTTAATGGGGACTGTTAGTCCCCATTAACCACAGGGGGTGTGTGGTGACAGGTTATGTGGTAACAAGGTCTGGTATGTGGGTGGGGGGCTGGGACATGGGAGAGTTTAGGCCCTAAAATTATTGAACTCAATATTGAGTCCAACGGACCGTAGGGTCCCCAAGCGGAAAATGAGGTGTTGTTCCTCCAGCTTGCGCTGGGCTTCACTGGAACACTGCAGCAAGCCAGAGACAGAGATGTTGGCCAGGGAGCAGGGTGGTGCGTTGAAGTGGCAGGCAACAGGTAGCTCAGGGTCTTTTTTACAAGCAGCACATAGATGTTCTGCGAAGTGGTCGCCAAGTCTACGCTTTGTTTCCCCAATGTAGTGGAGACCACATTGTGAGCAGCAAATGCAGTAGACTGGATTCTGGGAAGTGCAGGTGAAGTGTTGCTTCGCCTGGAAGGTATGTTTGGATACTGGGGAGGGAGGAGGCAAATGGGCAGGTGCTGCACCTTCGCCGGATACAGGAGAAGGTGCTGTGGGGAGGTGTTGGGGGTGAAGTAAGTGACGACTAGGGTGTCCCAGAGGGCACAGTCCCTGCAGAAGGCAGACAAGGGAGGGGAGGGGAATATGTGTCTGGTGGTGGCATCTCCCTGGAGGTGGTGGAAATGGCGTCTGATGATCTTCTGGATGTGGATGCTGGTGGGATGGGATGTAAGGACTCACCTTCCGCAGGAACTGTTCCCTCCGGGACACCCTGCTCCACATTTCCTTCAGCCCCAACACCTCCCCACAGCCTATGGCACCTTCCCCTGTAACTGGTGAAGGTGCAGCACCTGCCCATTTGCCTCCTCCCTCCCCAGTATCCAAGGGCCCAAACATACTTTCCAGGCGAAGTAACACTTCACCTGCACTTCCCAGAATCCAGTCTACTGCATTCGCTGCTCACAATGTGGTCTCCTCTACACTGGGGAAACAAAGCGTAGACTTGGCGACCGCTTCGCAGAACATCTACGTTCTGCTGACAAAAAAGACCCTGAGCTATATGTTGCCTGCCACTTTAATGCACCATCCTGCTCCCTGGCCAACATCTCTGTCTCTGGTTTGCTGCAGTGTTCCAGTGAAGCCCAACGCAAGCTGGAGGAACAACACCTCATTTTCCACTTGGGGACCCTACAGCCCTCCGGACTCAATATTGATTTCAATAGTTTTAGGGCCTAAACTCTCCCAAATCTCAGCCCCCACCCCACCCCAGGTCTTGTTACCACACAGCCTGCCATTACTCACCCCCATTGTTAGTCACTAACAGTCCCCATTAACAACTTCTCACCCTCCAAGCCTGATCATTAGCAACTCCTTTGTCTGTCCAACTGTCTTCCTCTCTCTTTGGGCTCTATCCTATCGTTTACTCTATACCCCAACCATCTCCCTATTTTCGGCATATAAACTGATATTTTCCCAGCCACCATCAGTTCTGAGGAAGGGTCATCGGATCCAAAATGTTAACTCTGTTTTCTCCTCCACAGATGCTGCCAGACCTGCTGAGCTTTTCCAGCAACTTTGTTTTTGTTCCTGATTTACAGTATCTGCAGTTCTTTTGGTTTTTATTTAGTGATCCCCAGGATATTGATAACGGAGGTTTCAGTGATCCTACTACTGAATGCCAAAGGCCGACGGTTAGATTGTCCTTTGTTGGAAATGTCATTGCTTGACGTTTGTGTAGTGTGAATATTATTTGTCATGCCAAACATTGATATTGTTGCATTTGAACATGGACTGCTTCTGAGAAGTCGTGAATAATGTTGAACATTGTGCAATCATTGGCGACCATGCCCAATTCTGACCTTATGATGGAGGGAAGGTCATTGAAGCAGCTGAAGATGGCTGGGCCCAGGACACTGCCCTGAGGAACTTCTGCAGTGATGCCCTGGAGCTGAGATGACTGACCTCCAACAACCATGAACATCTTCCTATGTGTCAGGTATGATTCCAACCACCAGAGAGTTTTCCCCCATAACACCCAATGATTCCAGTTTGTCTGGGGCTCCTTGATGCCACACTCGGTTGGATGCAACCTTGATATCAAGGGCTGTCACTCTCACCTCACCTCTGGAATTCAGTTCTTTTGTCCATGTTCGAACGAAGGCTGTAATGAGGCCAGGAGCTGAGTGGCCCTGGTGGAACCGAAACTGGGTGTCACTGAGCAGGCTAATGCTGAGCAGGTGCTGTTTGATAGCGCTGTTACTGACACCTCCCATCACTTTCCTGATGATCGAGAGAAGACTGATGGGGCGGTAATGGGCCGGGTTGGATTTGACCTGCTTTTTGTGTACAGGACATACTTGGGCAATCTTACACATGTCCAAATCTACATTTGTCTTCCCTATTTCCTGCTGAAATTGTGTACATATTTATACAGAAGATCCCCAGATCCCTCTGTTCTGGAGCTTAGTGCAGTCTTTCATCATTGAAGATTAAAAAAAAGTTTAAAAGAAAAGATATCACATGCAACGGTGCAGCGCTCCCTCAGCCATGACCGTCTGACAGTGCGGCACTCCCCCAAGACTGACCCTCCGACAGTGCCCGCTCCCTCAGCCATGACTGTCCGACAGTGCGGCACTCCCCCAACACTGACCCTCCGACAGTGCCCGCTCCCCCAATACTGACCATCCGACAGTGCCCACTCCCTCAGCACTGACCCTCCGACAGTGCCCGCTCCCCCAACACTGACCCTCCGACAGTGCAGCGCTCCCTCAGTACTGACCCTCCGACAGTGCCCACTCCCCCAACACTGACCCTCCGACAGTGCCCGCACCCTCAGTCAGTATTAACCAATGGACAGTGTGGCGCTGTGAATGTTTGGGTTGAATTTTACGCTTCAGTTTACGGAGTGATATTCTGTCGCAGTGTTGTCACTTGGACCAGGACTCGTTAAACAGTTACTGTTGCGAGCTGAATTCTGAGACACCAATTCGGTAGAACAAAGAAATATTTACATAATGGAACACTGATTCAAAGGTTAGCACAACAAAGGAACCACTCACAATTTTACAGGCAGCAAAATGATAATGACCAAAGCTCAGAGACTGATTATCAAGCGAGTTTTGAGAAGATTTGTAGCAGTATATATTTGTAACATCTGAAAACTAACCTTCCAGCTCAGCGAGCAAGCTCACATCCAGAACTGATTATCAAATCTGAAGAGCGAACCATGCAGCAGGGAAGGAGCTGTCAGTCAAGGGGCCCCATTACCAGTTTTACGGGAAAACAACCCTCGAGCCTAGGCAGAGGTAACAAGGTGTCGAGCTGGATGAACACAGCAGGCCAAGCAGCATCAGAGGAACAGGAAAGCTGACGTTTCGGGCCTAGACCCTTCCTGCTCCTCTGATGCTGCTTGGCCTGCTGTGTTCATCCAGCTCTACACTTTGTTATCTCAGATTCTCCAGCACCTGCAGTTCCTACTATCTCGAGCCGAGACAGGTTAGACTGGAGCAGAACTAGGGTTGAGTTCCTTGCGGGACGTTTTACTTGTGCCACTGGGAACATTTTAAACTGACTTGGCAGGGGTGTGGGAACCAAGGGAGAAGCAAAAGGGTTGTGGAGGTTTTAATTTTCCTAACGTAGACTGGGGCTGCCATAGCATTAAGGTGTTAGTCAGGATGGAATTTGTTAAATGTGTTCAGGAAAGTTTCTTCAAGCAGTATGTAGAGGGGTCCTACTTGGGAAAGGGGCAAAACTCTTGGGGAATTGAGGCAGGACAGTTGACTGAGGTGACAGTGGGGAAGCACTTTGGGACCACTGACTTTAGTTCTATAATTTTAAAATAATTATGGAGAGGGTCAAAACTGATCCACAGGCTCATCTTCTAAACTGAGGCAAGATGAAGTTTGATTGCATTAGACGGGAGCTTGCAGGGCTTGTTTGGAGTATTTCATTTGCAAGCTAAGAAATCTCTGGTAAATGGGGTTTTAACAGTGTGATAGCTACAGTTCAAGGTCTATATGACCCTGTAAGAGTGAGGGACAAGTTAGCGGCAGGAGTAGTGAGCTCTGGACGACAAGAGATATTGAGGCTTTGACCAGAAAAAGGAGGCAGCATGGCTCGGGAACAGGCAGCTGGGATCAAGGGAATCCCTAGAGGTACATAGAGGATACAGGAGTTTCCTGAAGAAGAAGGGCAAAATGGGGGGGGGGGGGGGGGGGGGGCGGAATAAGATAGCTTTGGCTGAGATGATTAGGATGAAGCCAAAGAGATTTTCTAAGTACATTAAAGGAAAAAGAATAACTAGAGAGAGAATAGAATCTCTTAAGGACAAAAGCGGAACTGTAGGAAATAGGTGAGGTCCTCAATGAATATTTCTCCTCTGTGTTTACTGTGGAGAAAGACATGAAGATTTGGGAACTTGGGGAAATTAGTGACAATATCTTGGGGACAATCCATATCAGAGGAGGCAGTGGAAGTATTAGAACGTACGAAGGTGGATAAATCTGGTTCTGAACAGATATATCCAAGACTAGTCCAAGAGACTGGAGCAGAAATTGCAGAGGCCCTGGCTGATATATTTGCATCATTGTTAACCACAGCTGAGGTCCAGAAAACTGGAAAACAGTGAATGTTGTGCCCTTATTCAAGAAGGGCCACAAAGAAAAGCCGAGGGAATTATAGACCAGTAAGCCTAACATCTGTGGTAGGTAAGTTCCGTCAGAAGATTCTGAGGGTTAAGATATACATTCATTTAGAAAGGTAGGGTTTGATTAGGAGTAATCAGCATGGCTTCGCGCTTGGGAGATCATACCTCACACACAAAAAAAAGAAAAAAAAGAAAATGGGCTGAGAAATGGCAGATGGAGTTCAACCTGGATAAATGCGAAGTTGTGCATTTTGGAAGGTCGAACTTAAATGCTGAATATAGGATTAAAGGCAGGATTCTTGGCAGTGTGGAGGAACAGCGTGATCTTGGTGTTCAAGTGCATAGCTCCCTCAAAGTTGCCACCCAAGTGGATAAGGTTGTTAAGAAAGCATATGGTGTTTTGGCTTTCATTAACAGGGGGATCGAGTTTAAGAGCCGCGAGGTTATGCTGCAGCTCTACAAAACCCTGGTGAGACCACACTTGGAATATTGTGTCCAGTTCTGGTCGCCCTATTATAGGAAAGATGTGGAGGCTTTGGAGAGGGTGCAAAGGAGGTTTACCAGGATGCTGCCTGGACTGGAGGGCTTGTCTTACGAGGAGAGGTTGACTGAGCTCGGACTTTTCTCTCTGGAGAGAAGGAGGAAGAGAGGTGACCTGATCGAGGTGTACAAGGTAATGAGAGGCATGGATAGAGTCGATAGCCAGAGACTTATCCCCAGGGCAGGATTGACTGCCACGAGGGGTCATAGTTTTAAGGTGTTAGGAGGAAGGTATAGAGGAGATGTCAGAGGGAGGTTCTTCACCCAGAGAGTTGTGAGCGCATGGAATAGTTTACCAGTGGTAGTCGTGGAAGCGGAGTCATTAGTGACATTTAAGCGACTGCTGGACATGCTCATGGACAGCAGTGAATTGAGGGGAATGTAGGTTAGGTTATTTTATTTTTGGATTAGGATTATTCCATGGCACAACATCGTGGGCCGAAGGGCCTGTACTGTGCTGTACTTTTCTATGTTCTATGATGGAGGAGAGGCCAGGCTTCACAAAATACTAGCATAGAGAATAGTCAGTTAGATAAAGTCAGAGAAAGGAAGGCAGAAGTGAAGTCTAGTTCAGGGTTCTGTGCATGTACATGAAGACAGAGAGCACAGTAAATGAAATTGGGGAGCGAAATGAATTACCATATGGAATTTTGATATAGAGGTGATAACAGAGATCTGCTTCAAGGAAGGCCGAGACTGGGAGGGGGTGGGGAGTGTTGGGGTTAATATAATCCTGGGTGCAAGGTGCTCAGAAAAGATAGGAAAGGAAGGAAGGTAGCAGTATTAATGAAAGAAGGGATTGAAGTGTCCGTCTCCAGGGACGACTGGGCTCAAATGTAACTGCGGAGGAAGGACAGGTAGTTGGCAGAGGCGTCCCCTTCCAAAGCCACTGCCTGGATCTGTTTATTGCCAACCTGGCCAGGCTGAGGAGCAGACCCACGAGGACACCCCTCTGATCTGCCCACACTCCTCCTTAGGGATGCCCAAAGATCACGAGCCTGAAGTACAACAAAAGATCTTTCAAATAACTAGAAAGGGAGTTCATACGCTCATTACCTACATATCTATGTGGTGTACGAACTCATCAACACCACAAAATAAGCAAATGGGCTGGGAGTCCGTGAACTGTCACTGCCTGCTGTGTGCAACACATTCTAGTCCAGATCCCTGAAGGAAACACAAGTTTTTATAAAGTCTACGATAACAAAGTGTGGAGCTGGATGAACACAGCAGGCCCAGCAGCATCTTAGGAGCACAAAAGCTGACATTTCGGGCAAGGACCCTTCATCAGAAAAGGGGGATGGGGAGAGGGTTCTGGAATAAATAGGGAGAGAGGGGGAAGGTGGACCGAAGATGGAGAGAAAAGAAGATAGGTGGAGAGGAGAGTATAAGTGGGGTGGTGGGGAGGGGATAGGTCAGTCAATGGAAGAAGGATAGGTCAAGGAGGCGGGATGAGGTTAGTAGGTAGGAAATGGAGGTCCGGCTTGAGGTGGGAGGAGGGGATAGGTGAGAGGAAGAACAGGTTAGGGAGGCGGGGTCAGGCTGGGCTGGTTTTGGGATGCACTGGGGGGGGGGGGGGGGGGGGGGATTTTGAAGCTGGTGAAATCCACATTGATACCATTGGGCTGCAGGGTTCCCAAGCGGAATATGAGTTGCTGTTCCTGCAACCTTTGGGTGGCATCATTATGGCACTGCAGGAGGCCCATGATGGACATGTCGTCTGAGGAATGGGAGGGGGAGTTGAAATGGTTTGCGACTGCGAGGTGCAGTTGTTTACTGCGAACCGAGCGTAGGTGTTCTGCAAAGCGGTCCCCAAGCCTCCGCTCGGTTTCCCCAATGTAGAGGAAGCCACACCGGGTACAGTGGATGCAGTATACCACATTGGCAGATGTGCAGGTGAATCTCTGTTTAATGTGGAAAGTCATCTTGGGGCCTGTGGTGGGGGTGAGGGAGGAGGTGTGGGGGCAAGTGTAGCATTTCCTGCGGTTGCAGGGGAAGGTGCCGGGTGTGGTGGGGTTGGAGGGGAGTGTGGAGCGGACAAGGGAGTCCCGGAGAGACTGGTCTCTCCAGAGGGTAAACAAGGGTGGGGATGGAAAAATGTCTTGGGTGGTAGGGTTGGAATGTAGATGGCGGAAGTGTCGGAGGATCATGCGTTGGGTGCCACCCATAGGTTGCAGGAACAGCAACTCATATTCCGCTTGGGAACCCTGCAGCCCAATGGTATCAATGTGGACTTCACAAGCTTCAAAATCTCCCCTCCCCTCACTGCATGCCAAAACCAGCCCAGCTCGTTCCTGCCTCCCTAACCTGTTCTTCCTCTCACCTATCCCCTCATCCCACCTCAAGCTGCACCTCCATTTCCTACCAACTAACCTCATCCCGCCCCCTTGACCTGTCTGCCCTCCCCGGTCTGACCTATTCCCTCCCTACCTCCCCACCTATGCTGTCCTCTGCACCTATCTTCTCCTATATCTATCTTGAGTGCACCTCCCCCTCTCTCCCTATTTATTACAGAACCCTCTCCCCATCCCCCTCTCTGATGAAGGGTCTAGGCCTGAAACGTCAGTTTTTGTGCTCCTCAGATGCTGCTTGGCCTGCTGTGTTCATCCAGCTCCACACTTTGTCATCTCGGATTCTCCAGCATCTGCAGTTCCCATAATCTCTGATCACTTTTATCAAGCCTGTTTACTTGCCAGCATTAACTGAGCCCTATTGTGGAATGAGTCCTCTCTCAACTCCAGCTTACCAGTTCCCATTCACAGGCATCACCTCTCAACCTTTCCGAGGATTAGTTTCTTAGTTTCGTAACTTCACTTGAAAGAACGGGTCACATAATCCTGAAAGCAATGTGACATTTAATCATTCAGCAAGTTACTCCAGGGCACTGAACCATGCACAGCCGTTCCAGTAAGGACTGACCAACACTCTGATCACCATGTTCCCTGTCCCAGTGGAGAGATTGCCACATTTTGATGAATATTTCCAGCTGTGGGTTTATTTGTGAACAGCTGCACTGTTCACTGGAGTACCATGTTCAGGACTGGTCACTGTATCTACAGAGGGATGTCAATGTTTTGGAAGTAGTTCAGATGCAATGCACTGGGGTTTGGGGGTGGGGGGGGTGGGGTGGTGTTGCACATCATAGAGAAACAGAGCTGTACAGCACAGAAACAGACCCTTTAGTCCAACCCATCCATGCCAATCAGACTTCCTAAATTAATCTAGTCCCATTTGTAACCATTTGGCTCATATCCTTCTCAACCCTTCCTATTCATGTCCTCATCCAGATGCCTTTGAAATGTTGTAATTGTACCAGCCTCCACCACCTCCTCTGGGCTCCTCATTCCATACCTGCTAGACCCACTGCACGAAAAGGTCTCTTAGGTCCCTGATATGTCTTTCCCCCGTCTCTCTAGCCCTCTGGCTTTGGAGTCCTGAGCCCTGGGGCAAAGACCTTGTCCATTCACCCTATCCATGGCCCTCATGATTTTATAAACCTCTATAACGTCACCCCTCAGCCACTGATGCTCCAGAGAAAATAGCCCCAGCCTATTCAGCCTCTCCTGTAGCTCCAACCCTCCAACCCTGGCAACATCCTTGTAAATCTTTTCTAAGTCAGTTCTTTTCTGGGTTGGTTAGCTCAGTTGGCTGGATGGCCAGTTTGCGATGCAGAACAACATCGACAGTGTGGGTTCAGCTCCTGATCTGGCTGAAGTTAGCATGAAGGAGTCCCCTTCTCAACCTCCCCTCTCACGATAGGTTGAACTGGATCCATATGTCTCTCTCTGTAGACAGAGCAGTCCTGTGGTCCGGTAGCTTCTTTGCTAGACGAATGTGGGACAAAGAATTGTGGATGCTGGGGATCTGAAGCAAAAAACAAAGCTGGAGAAACTCAATAGGTCTGGGAGCATTCGTGGGGAGAAAGCTCTGAGTCTGGGGACCCTTCTTCAGAAGAGTTTGTTTCAGACCCGCAGGTCCTCGTTTTAACTATCTAAATACAAGTTGTTGTTGTGGTCTTCCATGGAATCAGAGATTTCACAGCACTGAAGCAGGCCATTCAGTCTAACTTGTCTCTGCCTGTGTAATACTCCACATGAACCTCCTCAACTCTATTTCATCTGATTAATCCTATCAACATGTCCTTCCATCCCCTCCTCCCACATGTACTTACTGACATTGCCCTCAAATGAGGGAAATCAGTGACTGGGTGATTATGTCACCCAGTAATCTAGAGCTCTGGGCTTCCTGTCCTGGGGTCATGGGCTCAATCCCACTTTAGAAGCTGGTGAAATACAAATTCCATTAATAAAACTAGAATATAGTCTCGGTGATAGCGGCCATGACACCTTTCTGGTTCACTACTGTCCTTAAGAGAAGGTAATCTGCTCTCCTTTCCAAGTCTGGGCCTACACATGACTCCAGACACACAGCAATGGGCTAGACTCTTGACCACTCCTCTGAAATGTCTGAGAGACAAATTCAGACCTTGCGCGTGGGGTCCACATCTGTGAAATAATGATACTTTTCACTTCAACCGGTTTCCACATTCTCAGCATCGTCTTCGGCTTCCACACCCGCTGATAGCTCACAGGAAACGGGCCATTCAGCCCATCCTGCTGAGAGATCCAATGCAGGCTGTATGACCTCTTTCTGTGCGATATGGTGCTGTCATTGTAAACAGACACTTTCGCTCTCTGCATATTCTGACTGTACTGCAATCATTTCCAATTGTAAAATCCACTACCTTCACTGTCCTTGCACAAATTGTTTACTCACTTGTGAGATGTGGGTGTCATTGGCTGGGCCAGCATTTATTGCCTAGTTGCCCCCTTGAGAAGGTGGGGGGGAGCTGCCTTCTTGAACCGCTGCAGTCCACATGCTGTAAGTAGACCCACAATGTCCTCAGGGAGGGAATTCCAGGTCTCAACACATTGTTTTCTAACTTCTGATGGATTTTTAAGTGGAGGTCTCATGGTGTGCTGGATAGTGTCCCTGGGTCTGAGCCAGAATCGAGTCTTGTGGTGGTCAGGTAAGCTGTGTAAATGAAGTGGCCAAACAGCAGAGAAAGACTTGAAGGGATGGTCTGTACGGAAGGAGGTGGGGATAGTCTATTAGAGCTGCTTCAAATAATAAGTAAAATGGTCTGAATTGAATCCTAGAATTTACCCAAAACCTAGATAACGTCATCATAGTCCTCAAACATCATAGGGCTGCTCTCTCTCATTAGAGACAGAGAGAAAGAGAGAGGTGGTGGTTTAACCCGAGGGTCAGTAATGCCTCAGGCGAGGGGCAGAGCCCTTCATGGTAACCTCAGCTGGTGTGGGATATGAACCCACGCTGTTGGTGTCATTCTGCATCACAAAGCAGCCTCGAGCCAACTTTTTAATCCCTAACTATCCTGGCGATCTCAACGGAAGAGCGCGATATCAAACAAAGAGTTAACTCGAAGCCGAAAGAACTGCGGAAGCTGTAAATCAGAAACAGCTGGAATAGCTCAGCAGGTCTGGCAGCATCCCTGGAGGGAAATCAGAGTTAACACTTCGGGTCGAGTGACCCTACCCCAGAGCTGAAAAGTGTTAAATGATTTGAATTCCAGTCCTGTGGGGTGGCATTTTAAACTCTGCGATGCAATGTAACATGGAACAGTGTGGGTTGTCAGCTAAAAAGAGAGGGCAATGCTTCAAACTTTGGCGGTGAGTTAAAACCAAGGGTGAACCACATTTTGGAGAGATGATTCGCAGTGATGAGAGAGACATTGCAAAAATACTGTTTGATGCAGACACCTCTAGCAGCACAATTTATATCACTGGCAGCTAAGTCCCACCAATTTTAACACTTAACAATTGAGCTTTTAAATTTGCATGATGGCTGCATTTCCCATAGAAAAACGAGCAACCCGGACACACACTTTCTGTAGAGGATTAGCACAACCTCCTTGGAAAAAGTTTCTGCCAAGAATCTGGTTCCCTTTGCAATGCTAAACATGAAAGAGAAGACTCAACTTGATGCTGATTGAAAGAAATTAAACAAAGCTGGCTGACAACGAGTGTTTGATTTCCCCCAGTTACAGTTTAGCAATTAGACTTGCTTTTGAAACAGAATTGTAATTGTTAGGCTCATTAATGAGGATTCACAGTGTTCCCATCATGTTCAATAGATCCCATATTTAGTGTTATTAATACATCACCAACCACTTCATGAATATTTGCGAGACTGTCTCACAGGCACTGAATCAAATAACCTTGGCTCATCAGAGTCTAACAATAATGTGATACAGAGGGAGAGTATAGTGTCTGCATCATTACTCTTTGATTTCTCTTATTAATTTTCCGAGGGGCTGTTTTAAATGGGAGGAAGTATTGTTACTGATGGTTCCAGTCTGATGTATGTGCAAGGTTTACCATACGACAGATGGCACTCAATCTAACGTGATTCTCAAAAGCAGCGATCTGAAATATAGTAGGGAGGCAGTGGCCCCATGGTATTATCGCTGGCCTGTTGATCCAGAGACCCAGGTAATATGCTGGGGACCTGGGTTTGAATCCTGCCACAGCTGTCGGTTTAATTTGAATTCAATAAATATCTGGAATTAGGAGCCTAATCATGACCATGAATCCATTGTTGGGGAAAAGAAGACCCAATCTGGTTCACTATGCCCTTTAGGGAAGGAAGCTGCCATCCTTACCTGGCCTGGCTACATGTGACTCCAGACCCACAGAAATGTGGTTGACTCTTATCTGCCCTCTGGGCAATTAGGGATGGGCAATAAATGCCCAGCCAGTGATGCGCTCTTCCCGAGAATGAATCATAAAACAAAGCTGGCCTAACTATCAATTGTTGTAAAAAGTTCCATTTGTTTTCTTATGGTACGTGGGCATCACTGCCCAGGCAGCATTTATTGCCCATCCCTAATTGCCCAGAGGGCAGTTAAGAGTCAACCACATTGATGTGGGTCTGAATTCACATGTAAGCCAGACCAAGTAAGGATGGCAGTTTCCTTCCCTAAAGGGCATTAGTGAACCAGATGGGTTTTTACAACAATTGACAGAGGTTAGATGGTTACCACGATATTAGCTTTTTAACATCCTGGTGTTCCGTAATGCCAATACTACATCTTGGTCTCCCTGTATGCAGATGATTCTTAACCAGCCTCAGAAATAGCCTTGCAAACCACTCAGTTTGAGGGTAATGATGATCAAGCAATGCATATTGGCCCAGCCAGAAGTGCATGAGGGACGCCAATGAAACCCAAGAGGGGAATCGAAGCGACTTGCGTTATACAGCACCTATTGTGTACTCAGATTCAAAGTTAGAGGTGCACACAAAACACCAGAATGAAAGGAGTGCAGAGATCTCTGAAGGTGACCAGGATTCGGAGACCTGCTGTCTACGTAGCTGTAGATGGGAAATGGACACTTAGGGCCTCATCGCCTGTGGAGCTGCGCCTGAAATCAAACAGTCCAGAGAAGGTTCATTTACTGATATTAGGTACTGACAGGCAGTCTCATGTGGTGAGGTTGAATAAATTGGGCCTGTACTCATTAGAGTTCCATAGTATGAGAGATAATGTATGGTTTTTAAAAAAAAAATTAACCTTATTTTCTAATTAACCTGTCCAGAGGTGTTATTGCTTAGCTCTGGAGCAGGTGCGACTTGAATCCATGCCTCCTAGGCTAGGGGCTGGGACATTACCTCTGTGCCACTAGTGGGCCCAAGGTACCCTTTTTGAAACATACAAGATTCTATGGGGTAGATGCTGCAAGGTTTCCCCGTGTGGGAGAGTTTAGGGCCATCGGGGCATAATCTCAGAGGTCACAAATTTAGAGAAAGAACAAACAGCGTTACAGCCAGGAACAGGCCCTTCGGCCCATCAAGACAGTGCCGACGCTTGATGCTTTTTGAAACTAAAAGCCTTTTGCCTTTGTTCGGTCGGTATCCCTCTACTCCCAGTCTGTTCATGTATCAGTCAAGATGACTCTCAAATGTTTCGATTGTATCTGGCTCCACCACCTCCTCTAGTAGCAAGTCTTAGGCACTTATCACTCTGTGTTAAAAAAAAACTGCCTCTCACACTTTCCCCCTTTTATTCCCCCTACCAATTGAAATTTCTACCCTGAGAGAAAGCCTCCCTAATATCCAAATCTATCAATGCTTCTCATAATTCTGCAAACATCTGTCAGGTCATCCCTCACCCTTCAGTGTTCAAGTGAAAACACACCAAGTTTTGTCCATCTCTCCTCATTTAAGAGGGGGATGAGGAGGAATTTCTTTTTTCAGAGGGGAATGAACCTATGGAATTCTTTACTGCAGGGGGCTGTCGAAGCTGGGTCATCAAGTATATTCAAGGCTGAGAGAGAGACATTTTTAATCAGTGAGGGTTTTCAAGTATTGTGGGGCGAAGGCAGGAAAGTGAAGGTGAGGTTTATCAGATCAGCCATGATCTCACTGAATGACAAAGAGAGTCTCGATGGGCTGAATGGCCTACTTCTGCTCTTGTGTCTCATGGCTTTCTCCAGCCTATATGATATCATAAGTCGGAATTTCATTGCGACTTGTTTCCACCTGAAATGGCCTCCTCTGCTGGTCGGCGATAGTGGGAACTGCAAATGCTGGAGAATCCGAGATAACAAAGAGTGGAGCTGGATGAACACAGCAGGCCAAACAGCATCTCAGGAGCACAAAAGCTGACGTTTCGGGCCTAGACCCTTCATCAGAAAAGGGGGATGGGGAGAGGGAACTGAAATAAATAGGGAGAGAGGGGAAGGCGGACTGAAGATGGATAGAGGAGAAGATAGGTGGAGAGGCTTTTTCAGAATCCAGCATCTGCAGTTCCCATTATCTCTGATCACTATTTTAGAAGCCTCTTCTAGGGATGCCTAACCTGAAGAAGTTACCCTCCCTCTGGACCAACTTCAGGGAATCTCTCTCCCACTGCAACTCTCTTGTCATCTCTTCGGCCTCAAAACTGCTCGACCATGTCCTGAAGCCTCTCCACCTATCTTCTCCTGTATCCATCTATTGTCCGCCTCCCCCTCTCTCCCTATTTATTTCAGAATCCTCTCCCCATCCCCCTTTTCTGATGAAGGGCTTAGGCCCGAAATGTCAGCTTTTGTGGCCCTCTGCTGGTCATGCTGCTTGAGTGCACTTCGTTCCACTAAAATCATTCCTGGTTCATGGACATTTGACATGAAATCTCAAATCCTTTTGGGGTGTTTAAACCTTTAAAAATCTGGAATGTTTAATTTCAATGCCATCTAGTTGTTAAACATTATTTTCACCTTGTTCATGAATCCATGGGAGAATGTTATCATGGTGGCTCAGTGGGTAGCACTACGACCTTGCAGTGCAGGGTCCCAGGTTCGATTGCATCCTCAGGCAACTGTCTTTCTGGAGTTTGCACATTCTCCCTGTGTCTGTACGCATTTCTGCTGGGTGGATTGGCCATGCTACATTGCCCACAGGGTGTAGCTTCGGTGGATTTTACTGGGAAGGGGTGGGTGGGATGCTCCCTGTAGGGGCGGAGTGGACATGTTGGGCCAAATGGCCTGTTTTCACACTGTAGGGATTCTGTGATGGTGCTAGTACTGAAGGAATTCTCATGTTAGTAGTCACAGTCTTTCATTTATATAGCACCACTCAGGCTATCAGAATATCCCAAAATGCTTTACAATCAAGTGCTACATTACAGTGGTCATGATCTCATTGTATGGAGGAGCAGTCTCGATGGGCTGAATGGCCTTATCATCTTAAAAGTGCACAGTGGGTATAATTCACATGGACTTCCAGAAGGTTCATCTTCACTATCTCCCCCACATCTGAGAAATTTCAAAGGACATTAGGCCTAGGAGTAAAGTGAATTGAAGACTGTGTGGAAGTGGTAATTCAGAGTGGCAAACAATAACTGGGAGGAACAGTGACTTGTGCGCAGAAAGAAAGGCCCTACCTTTATATAGCAACTTTCACAAGCCCATCGTCAGAAACACCTTTGAGGGGCTGTCAGTGGTGTAATTCAAGAGATGTGGTATTCAGTATTTAACAAGAGAGGAGTAGACTAGTGGCTAGTTTGGGTGGGGTCTTCAGAAAGAGCCGAGTTGTGTGAGGGTTTCTGATAGCTGGGAGGTAGTGTTCTGCATAATACAGCATTGTTGTTGGGTTGTAAAGCGTGATGAGGTCATGAGGACAGGTTGAAGCAGTTGGAAGCAAGGGCATATGGGTGACTCTCAGAATCCACTTCCTTGCTCCCCCATCCGTGCATCTGGTTCCCATCTGAATGGGGCAATATGAAGCGCCACACACCCAGCAGGCAGGCTGGCCCAGTTTCCCGTTGGGTATCTCACCCCACTTCCCACCCTCTGTGAAGACAGGAGATTTGAGAGGTGGCGTGTTGACTACTTGAGGGTGTTTATTCATCAGGACCAAATTGCTCAGTAACACCCACCTTCCCTCCACCTCCAGGGAGGGGAACATTCCCCCATTCTTCCATTATTCACCGTGACTTGCTCTTCACTGACAGCATTTTAGAGAAAAACAAATTCAAAGTCAGTATCTGTGATAGTGGGAACTGCAGATGCTGGAGAATCCAAGATAACAAAGTGTGAAGCTGGATGAACACAGCAGGCCAAGCGGCATCTCAGGAGCACAAAAGCTGACGTTTCGGACCTAGACCTGCTCTGATGAAGGGTCTAGGCCCGAAACGTCAGCTTTTGTGCTCCTGAGATGCTGCTTGGCCTGCTGTGCTCATCCAGCTTCACACTTCATTATCAAAGTCAGTATCTGTCTGGTGACGTCAAAGAGTTGGAGAACCTCAGTGGCAGCTCTGAAGCTGATGTTCGGAGCACACAAAGATTCCCCTCTCTCCACTCTCTCCTTTCATTTGCACATAGTGAGTCCTTGACACTGACCCAGCTCCCTCAGAGTGAGCAGAACCTCTGACACTCCTATTTATGTCTGTCAGCCAGGGCTCCCTGATTGGACCAGATTAACAGCCCCAGTCAGGGAATTTCTATTCTATGGGGACCAGCTGGCTGACCTTCTTACAACCACCACAATGTCAGGCTGTGTTGGAGTATTCTGCTGGGAAGAGATTAATAGCCTTCACAAAAACATTCAGTATTTCAGCCTCAATCACTTTCTGTCGTAGAGGATTCTCTGGGTGAAGGCATTTCTCCTCATCTCAGCCTACCTTGTATTCTTATGAGCCCTGGTTCTGGACTTCCCCAGTCATTAGGAATGTCCATCCTGTGTTTACCCTGTCGAGCCCTGTTGGAATTTTATAGCTTTCTATGGGGTCCCCCTTCATTCTTCGAAACTGGAGTGAATATAATCCTAACTAATCCAGTCTTTCTTCACATTGTCAGTCCTGCCTTCCCAGGAATCAGCTGGTAAACCTACACTTGCACTCTGTCCATCGCCAGAACATTTTTCTTCAGGTAAGGAGAAGAAAACTGCACGCACTGTTCCAGGTATAGTCTCACCACGGCCCTGTACAATTGCAGCAAGACTTCCCTGCTGCTGCACTCGAAACCTCTCACTGTGAAGACCAACACACCCTTTGCCTGCTTCCCCACCTGCCAATGCTTACTTTCAGTGAGTGGTGTACACCAAGGTCTCATTACACCTCTCCCTTTCCCAAAGTATTGCCATGCAGATGATAACATATTTTTAATTTTTCTGCAATTTATGCACATTATACTGTTTGCGCCTTGCATTTACCCACTCACTCAACTTATCCAAATCAGACTGAAGTATCTCTGCATCCTCCTCACAGTCCACACTCCCATCCAAGTTTCTGCAAATTCAGTTACTCACTCTCAGTTTTGAGGAAGGGTCACCGGATCCGAAACTTTAGCTCTGATTTCTCTTCACAGGTGCTGCCAGACCTGCTGAGCTTTTCCAGAAACTTCTGTTTTTTGTTTTGCAATTTAGTTCCCTCATCAAAATGAATCAGTACAAACCACTGAGCACTCCTTAACTGAGGGGAGTCTTAATTCAATTAGGGGACTCATTTCCCAATGAACGAGTCAGTGCAAAGGCGAGAGGAGTGGCAAACGGCCCTCTTGTGGTGTAGTGTCCCTACCCCTGGACCACGAGGCCTGGGTTACAATCTCAGCTTCTCCAGAGGTGTGTAATAATATCTCTGAGCACTTTGTTTGGGAAAATAGTGTAATAAAAAAAGTTTAAAGTTTAGAGGAGAGGCATTGGGGATACAGCAAAGGAGACCCATTGACTGGGAATAACATTGAATGATAGTGACTTGAGACCAGATTTTCAATGTGTGAGCAGGAACTTCCAGGAATTCTAGGTCCCAATCCTTCACCCAAGTAGCATTTCTCAGGCGATGCTACGTTTAAGTGCATTACTTAGACCACTTGGTTCTAATAGAAAAGTGCAATTTTTTTTCAGACCTGTGAAACTTGTAAATGCTGATGTTTGGTAGCAGTTGGGTGTACTCATACAAAGAATGCTGAAAGTCGACATTAAGGCACAGCAAGAATTTGTTAAATTTACTCACGGGACGTGAGCGTCACTGTCTGGCTGAACATTTCTTGCCCATCCCTAGTTGCCCCTTGAGAAGGTGGAGGTGAGCTGCCTTCTCGAATCACAGCAGTCCACGTGCTGTAGATAGGCCCACAATGCCCTTATGGAGGGAACTGCAGGATTTTGACCCATCGACAGTGAAGGAAATATTTCTAAGATGAGATGGTGACTGAATTGGAGGGGAACTTGCAGAGGGTGGTGTTCCCATGTATCTGCTGCCCGAGCAAATGGCATGCTGGTCTTTATTGCAAAGCCTTGCTACAATTGTACAGGGATAATAAAGTGTGGAGCTGGATGAACACAGCAGGCCAAGCAGCATCTTAGGAGCAGGAAAGCTGACGTTTCTGATGAAGGGTCTAGGCCCGAAACGTCAGCTTTCGTGCTCCTGAGATGCTGCTTGGCCTGCTGTGTTCATCCAGCTCCACACTTTGTTATCTCGGATTCTCCAGCATCTGCAGTTCCCATTATCTCTGATTATAATTGTACGGGGTTTTGGTTTTACACATTTGGAGATTTTTGTGCAGATTTGGTCTCCATATTGAAGGAAGGATGTACTTGCATGAGAGGCAGTTTTGTGAGGTATCAATGGATTGGTTCCCAGATTGACAGGCTGAATCGACTCCTACTCCTAGCTCTTCAGGTTGTTTATCTTGAGCTTTGGAGCCCGATACCCCCCCACCAGGCCCCTTCCGCTCTCCTCCACCCCCACCACCAACCTTCACAACCTCCCACAACAGCAGCAGAAATCTTTACAGTGATATTAACATAGTAAAAAGCGCTGGCTACTTCTGTCAGACAGGATCTGACACTGAGCCACATGAGTAGATGTGAGGACAGATGAGGGTAAAACTCAGCCACAGAGCCAGTATTCAGGAGGACAGGGAGGGAGACAGATGTAGGCATTCGAGGAAGGAGCGAGGCTATTGAAGGATTTGAAAACTGGGATGAGAATTATAAAACCCGCAACCCACGAGCCCTTTAAACAAAAAGAAAGCTGGTTTCCCCCTGAATGACTCAGTATGAAGGATGGAGACAAACCGCTGGAGACAAAATAGGTAGAAAGCAGCACCTGGGAATAAGGTTCAATTTCAATGGTTTAGGACTGGAGGAGTTAAGGTAGGTCGGGAGAGCGCTGTGGTGTTTGGGCAACAGGATTCTGTATGAGATCTCGGCCCAAAACGTCAGCTTTCCTGCTCCTAAGACGCTGCTTGGCCTGCTGTGTTCATCCAGCTCCACACCTTGTTATCTAGGACTCTGTGTGAGTTAGGTTATGTTCGGTGGATGAGTTTTGGACGAGTTCAGGTGTATAAAGAATGCGAAGGGTGGGAGGAGAATGATGGAGTGGTTGGTGCTAATAAAGGCAGGTTGATTTGTTATTGCAGGACAGCCATGAGGAATGGGATCTTTTGTCAAATTTCTTCCTTGCTAATCCAGAGGAACTAAGGTTCATTGCAGTTCCTCAACTACTGCTCCAGCTGAGGTCAGTCAGCTCGACAAAGGCCTGGGGCCTGTCTGTCTCATTTCTCCTCTTCTACCCTGTGGAGTGATGCTAATTTGAGTTTAAGACAGATTGGTAGTGTAAAGTCAAAGTCAAAAACTGCCTTCAGCCTTTTGACTTCCAAGCAATACTATTCACTATAGAAATGATGGAGGCAGGGGCATGGAGTTTAAGAGCCGCGAGGTTATGTTGCAGCTGTATTAAACCCTGGTTAGACCACGCTTGGAATACTGTGTTCAGTTCTGGCCACCTCATTATCGGGAAGATGTGGAAGCTTGAGAGAGGGTGCAGAGGAGATTTACCAGGATGCTGCCTGGACTGGACGGCAGGTCTTATGAGGAAAGGCTGAGGGAGCTTGGGCTTTTTTCATTGTAGCAAGGAAGGATGAGAAGTGGCTTACTAGAGGTGTACAAGATGATGAGAGGCACAGATAGAGTTGATAGCCAGACACTGTTTCCCAGGGTGGAAATGACTATTACAAGGGGCATAAATTTAAGGTGATTGGAGGAAGGTATAGGGGAGATGTTAGAGGTAGGTCCTTCACACAGAGAGTGGTGGGCGTGTGGAATGTGCTGCCGACAGTGGTAGTGGAGTCAGACACATCAGGGACATTTAAACAACTCTTGGATAGGCAGATGGAGGATAGTAAAATGTAGGGTATGCAGGGTGGTTTGATCTTAGAGTAGGATAATAGGTCAACACAACATCATATGCTGTACTGTTCAATGATCTACGTCCTAAATGATGGGGGCAGGTTCAACTGAGGCATTCCAGAGGGTATTGGACAGTTATTTGATACAAATGGAATGTGGGGTTACAGGGACAAGGCAGGAGATTGGCACTAGAGGATAGGACGGTACAGAAATGGTGGGACAAATAGCCTTCTCTGCAGTGTCACAACTGTGTGATTATACATGAATATTAAATTCTGCTCTATATGGTAATCATTGATACTCCAGGCTCTGACTTTAAAGTTATGGCAGGTAATGATGAATCTATCTTCTGCTTTCACACTTACATTATAACTTAGTCTGGTTTGCTATCCAGAATTTCTGAAATTGTAATGTCTGTTCTAACCCTGCCCACATTGTGCTATTTACACTCAGTGATGTGCAATGCTATGACATCAGCGTGCGGTTGCTCCAGGGTCCTGAAGTCCTTGCACCACTCTCTGTGCATCACCTTAATTGTCAAGGACTTTAAACCAATGTCATCTCATCAAGGATGGTACAAAAGTTCAACTGAAGAAGTTATCATTGAGTAAAACAACTTCCATCCATCCGAGCTTTTTAAACAACCCCAAAAATTTGAAGGTCCTATTTTGTGGCCAAAAATAAATTCTGGCATTTATTACAGCAGGAGTGCCTCCTGTCATGCAACCATTCAAGAAGGTGGGTCACCATCACCTTCTCCAGGGTAATTCGGGACCAGAAACACAGGGATGTCCACATCTCCCATTGGGATTTAATATTACCAGCAGAGCACTTCCTGAAATTGCCTCCAGAGGGCGTCCCAACACCTATATTCTATTCTGCTTGCTGCAGAAGACTATTGTAAGAAATTACTGCAGGATCTATCAAAGTATGAAACAAACACTGAGAATTATGGAGAAACTCAGCAGGTCTGTGGAGAGAGAGAGAAAAACAGAGTTAACTGTTCAAGTTTTTAATGTTGTGGCTGTACAGGACAAATGCAATGAAACCTGGTAAGCATATCTATGATAACAAAGTGTGGGGCTGGATGAACACAGCAGGCCAAGCAGCATCTCAGGAGCACAAAAGCTGACGTTTCAGGCCTAGACCCTTCATCAGGCTCTCTGATGAAGGGTCTAGGCCCGAAACGTCAGCTTTTGTGCTCCTGAGATGCTGCTTGGCCTGCTGTGTTCATCCAGCCTCACATTTTATTATCTTGCATTCTCCAGCATCTGCAGTTCCCATTATCTCTGATACAAGCATATCTATGACCTTGTACAGGGCATTGGTTAGGCCCATGTTTGGAATACTGGGTGTAATTCTGGACTACCTGCTACAGGAAGGATGTTGTGAAACTTGAAAGGGTTCAGAAAAGATTTACAAGGATGTTGCTAGCTTTGGAGGGTTTGAGCTACAGGGAGAAGCTGAATAGGATGGGGCTATTTTCCCTGGAGCATCAGAGGCTTATAGACTTATACAGGTTTGTAAAATCATGAGGAACATGGATAAGGTGAATAGACAAGGTCTTTGCCCCAGGGGTGGGGGAGTCCAAAACTAGAGAGACATAGGTTTAAGGTGAGAGGGGAGAGGGTTAAAAGGACCAAAGGGGAAACTTTTCACGCAGAAGGTGGAGTGTGTATGGAATGAGCTGCCAGAGGAGGTGGTGGAGGCTGGTACAATTACAACATTTAAAAGGTATCTGGGGTACATGACTAGGAAGGGTTTAGAGGGATATGGGCCAAATGCTGGCAAATGGGACTAGATTAATTTAGGATATCAGGGCAGCGTGGACAGGTTGGACCAAAGGGTCTGTTTGTATGCTGTACAGCTCTATGACTCTGTGATTCTGTGAGTCCAGTGACCCTTCCTCTGAACTGTTCACAGATGTTGCCAGGCTTGCTGAGTTTCTCCCGCACTTTCTGTTTTTGTTTCAGACCTTCAGCCTCCGCAGTTCTTTGTTTTATTTTACTGCCAAGACTCGACCCATCCCGGATTAAAAGAGGCAGCCAGGGCACATCACTTGAGAAGGCAGGTTTGTGTTGTGCGTTTTAAGTTTAGTCAATGACAAGGTTCCCGGACAGAACACAGGAACAAGAGTAAGCCATTCAGCCCCTAGAGTCTGTTCCACCATTCAATGAGGTCATGGCTGGTCTGTGTCCTAACTCTACCTTCCAGTCTTGGGACCATATCCCTTAATATACTTGGTTAATAAAATTTTGTTGATATAAGATTTAACTTCATTTGAATTAGCATCGATCACCATTAGAAGAAGAGTTCCAAACCTCCAATACACTTTGTGTGTAGAAGCACTTTCTAACGTCTCTCCCAAATGGTCTGGCCCTAATTCTTAGACAATACCTCTGGTTCCAGAAACCTCAACTGATGCACTCAACTGGACTCACCATGTAAATACAGTGGCTACAAGAGTAGGTCAGAGACTAGGGATCCTGCGGTGAGCAACTCACCTCCTGACTCCCCAAAGCCTGTCCCACCATCTACAAGGCACAAGTCAGGAGTGTGATGGAATACTCCCCACTTGCCTGGATGGGTGCAGCTCCAACAACACTCAAGAAGCTCAACACCATCCAGGACAAAGCAGCCGCTTGATTGACACCACATCCACAAGCATCCACTCCCCCCACCACTGACACTCAGTAGCAGCAGCGTGTACCATTTACAAGATGAGCTCTGGATGTGAGTTTGCAGAAATTCAAAGATCCTCAGGCAGCACCTTCCAAACCTAAGACCACTTCCATCTAGGAGGAGAAGGGCAGCAGGTAGATGGGAACACCATCCCCTGTAAGTTCCCCTCCAAGCCACTGGCCGTCCTGACTTGGAAATATATCGCTATTCCTTCAGTGCCACTGGGTCAAATTCCTGGAATTCCCTCCCTAAGGGCATTGTGGGTCAACACACAGCGCATGGACTGCAGGGGTTCAAGAAGGCAGCTCACCCTCACCTTCTCAAGGGGCAACTAGGGATGGGTTATAAGTGCTGGACCCAGCCAGTGACACCCACATCCCACAATTGAATAGGAAAAAAAATTGTTTATCTTTATCTACCTTGTCTTTCCCTGTTAATACCCTGAAGAACTCGAATAGATCACCCCTTAACCCACTTAATTATAGAGAATAAAGGGCTAATTTGACTAATCTCTCATCAGAATTTAATCCCTCATCCTTGTAAACCTACATAGAACTGCCTCCCAAAGCCAATCTATCACAGTACTCCATGTGGGGTCTAATTAGGGCTTTTGTATAACTGTAAATAACAACTGCATCCCTATACTTACTCCCCATAGACTTCGATGTCTCCAAAACCTCAAAATGTATCAATCACTTTGTTGAACATACTCAGTGGCTTGGCCTCCCCTGCTTCCTGCGGTAGACAGTTCCACAGATTCACTCCCCATTGAGTCAAGAAATGTCTTCTTCATCTCACAGAATCCCTACAGTGTGGAAACAGGCCCTCCAGCCCAACAAGTCCACACCGACCCTCAGAACATCCCACCCAGACCCACCCCCTATGACCCTCCTAATGTACACAGCCCTGAACACAACATGCAATTTAGCATGGCCAATTCATCTAGCCTGTACATCTTTGGACTGTGGGAGGAAACCGGAGCACCCGAAGGAAACCCACACAGACATGGGGAGAATGTGCAGACTCCACACAGACAGTGGCCTGTGGCAGGATCAAACCCAGGCTCCTGGTGCTGTGAGGCTGCAGTGCTAAACACTGAGCCACCACGCCGCCCAGCCCTAAACAGTCAACTCTGTATCCTGAGATTGTGTACCCTGGATCTAGACTCCCCCACCAAGGGTAAGCACCCTCCCTGCATCTAGTCTGTCCAGCCCTGTTAGAATTTAATACATTTCTATCAGATCCCCCTCTCATCCTTCTAAACCCTTGTGATACAGGCTCAGTCAAACCAAACACTCCTCATAGGATAGTCCTACCATTTTGGTATCAGCCTAGCGATTCTCTGCTACACTCTCTCTGTGGCAAGTACATCCTTTCCAGGGGTAGGAAGACCAAAGCTACATGCAGTACTCTAGCTGTGGACTCAGCAAGGCACAGTGTAATCGCTGTAGAACATCTGTCTTCCTATCCTCTTGCGATGAAGCCTAACATAGCATTTGTCTTCCCAATTGCCTGCTGCACCAACCTGTCATTGATTGGTATAGAAGGATGGCCTTCTTGGAGAAGTGTCTTTGCAGGTGGGTGAGCGGTAAAATCGCTCGATTACCAAGACAAAGAAACTAATATTCTGCGGGAAAGGAGTTCAAATCAAAAAAAAATTCTGGAATTAAAATCTTGCTGAGTAGAACTGTTTAACAGTTGTTATAAAAATCCATCTGAATCACTAATGCCCTTTAGGGAAGGCAATCTGCTGGCCAATATATGACTCCAGATTTACAGCAATGTGGTGGGATAGGCAGTAAATGCTGCCCAGCAAGTGATATCCTCATCATATGAGCGAATACGTGAAGGTGGGGGGCGGGGGGGCAGATAGACTGGGATTGAGATGAAGATAACCTGAGGTGATCTAGTCTTTCTTCATCACTGAATCACTCACCCCCCACCCCGGCTCCGTTTTGGGTGAACCTCCTCTGCATCCCCCCCCCACTCCAGTGCAATCATATCCCTCCAGAGTGTGGTGACCAGAGCTGCAAGCAATATTGTAAAAAAAATTGTCATCTCCCCCTGACAAAGCCACAATCACTACCCTTATTAATCCTCGCCTCTTCACATGGAGGTTAAATCCGCCTCACTGATGCTTTTCCAATAGTCTCCCTCACACTGAAGTTATAGCCACTGGCCTGTAGTTTCCAGATTAATCCCTGTCACACAGTTTGAATAATGGAACTGCGTTAGCTGTCATTCAGTCCTCTGGCACCTCCTACCCCTCCAGCCTGTAGCCAGAGAGGATTCGAAAATTCATGTTAGACTCCCTGCAATCTCCACAGGGCCAAACATTTCCCCTTATATTAATTTAAAAAAAACACAAGGATTTAAAGTGATTTGCAAATGAAGCGAGGGTGATGTGAGGAAACCCGTTCTTCACCCAGTGAGTAGTTCGGGTCTGGAATGTGCTGGCTAGAAATGCAGTGAAGGCAGCTTCAATTGGAGCATTCAAGAGGGATAATGGCCTTTTTCTTTGGCTAGTGAAGGTGTATGTGGGTATGGAGAAAAGGCAGGATGAAGCCAGATAATAGGGGTAGTGCTGACACATCGGGCTGAACTGCCTCCTTCTGCTCTGTAATAATTCTGTGATGTGGGCTCAACCCATGATTTAGCACTCAGGACTTGAAACATGTGCATTTAATGTAGGAGAAGCCAGAAAGGCTATCTGGTTACCTCCTTGCCATCCATTATCATGCTGTCAGGACATCTTTACTTAGTAAGTGGAGAACAAGTTGCATCTGTTTCCAGATGGTCTTGTTTGTTGGCACATGAGACTCCGAGCTATATCGGACAGCTGATTGTTATCATTACTGTGTTGGTAGGAAATGCAGGAAACGCAATCTTCCCACTGGGCATCTGGCTGAAAGAATGACCCTCAGGGCAAAGGAAATGGATGTCTTCACATAGCGTCGGTGGGAAAGGCAGCTGGTCTGTATGATCCAACTAAACAGGTTCCCACAGATGTGCAAGAGCTTGTGGAGTGAGCCCTCACCACAAAAAAACAAAACGCTTCCTCCAAGCATAGCCCAAGAGGTTAGAAACTCTGAGGATAGCTCGGTCATGGTGCACCATTAAATGGTACAGTCTGCAGTCTGTCAGCATAATTTTTCTAACCACTTTGACCCTCACAGAAGCTGCAAGGAAGTGGAGGCCCTTTCTAACAACAAAGATCATCTTTCCGCTCGGAGATAATGGGAACTGCAGATGCTGGAGGATCCGAGGAAACAAAGCGTGAAGCTGGATGAACACAGCAGGCCAAGCAGCATCTCAGGAGCACAAAAGCTGACGTTTCGGGCCTAAGGGTCTAGGCCCGAAACATCAGCTTTTGTGCTCCTAAGATGCTGCTTGGCCTGCTGTGTTCATCCAGCTCCACACTTTGTTATCAAAGATCATCTTTACCTTGTGAGCACATATAACACCCGCCACGTCCCCCTCCCCATCCCCTTCAGTCAATGAGGAAAACGTAGAGCCTTTTAACAAATACAGAAGGTGACCCTTCCTCAGAACTTTAGGGAAGGCAATCTTCTGCCGTTACCCGGTCTGGCCTACATGTGACTCCAGACCCACAGCCCTCTAAAATAGCTGAGTGAGACATTCAGTTCAAGGGGTAGCTAGGAATGGGAATCAACTGCTGACTGGACAGTGATGCTGGTTCTGAGGAAGGGTCACTGGATCCGAAACGTTAACTCTGATTTCTTTTTTCTTCATGGACGCTGTCAGACCTGCTGAGCTTTTCCAGCAACTTCTGTTTTTGTTCCTGATTTACAGCGACCGCAGTTCTTTCAGTTTTTGTTGAGCCTTTCAAGACCTAGTTCTCCCAATTTTTTTTTAAAGGTGCATAGATTTGATAGATTGGGATTATCTACTAATTTCTTTGACCCCTCATTTGGGTCACTGTCATTTGATTCCCATCCCTAATTGCCCCTTGAGCTGACTATTCCGCTCAGCCATTTCAGAGGCCATTTAAGAGTTAACCCCAATACTGTGGGCCTGGTGTCACGTGTAGGCCAGTAGGTAAAGACAGCAGATTCCTTCCCTAAAGAATATTAGTGAACCAGGTGGGTTTTCGCAAAACCTGATGGTAATTATCACAGTCACAATGACTCAATTTGAAGTTCAAATTAATTAATTAAATTAAAGTCCCCGCAGACTCCAGAATGGGATTCCAGTCTATGACCCCAGCTCATTTCCTGGGGCTTGCTAGATTCCCAGCCAGCAACGCTGCCATTCTATCAGGCATCTTCACTACATTCTCACTGGAGACAAGGAAAGTGAAGTGTTGCAGGTGCTGGAAATCTGAAACATGAACAGAAATTGCAGGAGAAACTCAGCAGGTCTGGCAGCATCCATGGAAAGAAAGTAAAGTCAGTGTTTTGAGTTGAGTATCTTCAGAAGTTGGAGCGGAATATTTTGATAGGGTTAGACAGGGTAGATGTGAAGAAGATGATGGGAGATCACCACAATTGAGAGCATCAGAGAGTGGAGAGGGAGGAGGCCACTCAGCACCTCTGCTGTTCACAATATTACGGCTAACCTTCTATCTCAACTGTATTTGTTTATGCCCTGTCCCTGTGCTCATTCATTTCTTCAACAGAAGACAACAAAGTGAGGAATAACTTTCATACTTAGTGAGTAGTTAGGGTCTGGAATGTGCTGTCTGGTGGGGGCAGGCTCAATTGAGGCATTCAAGAGGGGCATTGGATGGTTATTTGGATAAATATAATGTGCAGGGATACAGTTAAAAGGCAGGAGATTGGCATTAGATAATAGAGTTTGTGCAGGCATGATGGGCTGAATGGCCTCCTTCTGCATTGTAGCAATTCTGTGATCAGAGACAAAGAGCAGACCTGAGAAAAAAAGTCCTGGTTTTATGTGAAGACGGCGCTGATTAGTTGGGCCAGGTTATGGCTCTCCCTCACATTGGGGATGAAACCAGGTGGAGGCCAACGGTACATACTGGGCGTTGGGAAACTTGGCTTGCTCAAGACATTTACATCTGCCCCTTCCCTGGGTCAAACCCTAAGCTCCCCGAGATGACCATAAGACACTGGAGCAGAAATTAAGCTATTTGGCCCATCGAGCTGGCTCAGCCATTCAAGCATGGCTGATAAGCTTCTCAACCCCTTTCTCTTGGCTCCTTCCCATAACCTTTGATCCCCTTGACAATGAAGAACCTACCTATCTCAGTCTTAAATATAGACAATGATCTGGCCTCCATGGATCTTTATGGCAGCGAATTCATAGATTCATCACTCTCTGGCTGAAGAAATTTCACCTTATCACTGTTCTATAGGGGCTTCCCCTTACCCTAAGCTGTGCCCTTGGGTCCTAGTCTCTCCTACCAATGGAAACATCTTCCCAACATTCACTCTGTCCAGGCCATTCATTATTCTGTAAGTTTCAATTAGATCCTGCCTCATCATTCTAAATTCCATCAAGTATCGACCCAGAGTCCTCAAAAATCCCTTGTGTGTTAAGCCTTTCATTCCCGGGATCATTCTCATGAACCTCCTCTGCACCCGCTCCTGAGCCAATGCACCCTTCCTAAGATATGGGGGCCAAATGTGTATGCAATACTCTAAATGTGGTTTGACCAGAGCCTTATAAAGCCTCAGAAATATATCCCTGCTTTTATATCTTAGACCTTTTGAAATAAAAGCCAACATTATATTTGCCTTGATAATAAAATGTGAGGCTGGATGAACACAGCAAGCCAAGCAGCATCTCTGGAGCTTTTGTGCTCCAGAGATGCTGCTTGGCCTGCTGTGTTCATCCAGCCTCACATTTTATTATCTTGGAATTCTCCAGCATCTGCAGTTCCCATTATCTCTGATTATATTTGCCTTCCTAACTACTGACTCAACCTACAAATTAACCTTAAAAGAATGTTGGACTAAAACTCCCAAGTCCCTTTGTGCTTCAGGCTTCTGAATTTTGTACCCATTTAGAAAATAGTCTATGCTTCTATTCTTCCTACCAAAGTGCATGACCTCACACTTTCCCATACTGCATTCCATCTGCCATTTTTTTTGCCCTCTCTCCTAGCCTATCCAAATCCTTCTGCAGCCTCCCTGCCTCCTCAATACTATCTGTCCCTCCACCTATCTTTGTGTTATCAGCAAACGTAGCCAGAATGCCCTCAGGTTCTTCATCTAGATCATTAATGTACAAAGTGAAAAGTTGTGGTCCCAACATCAACCCCTGCAGAACATCATTTGTACTGGCTGCCATTCTGAGATAGACCCTTTTTATCCCCACTCTCTGCTTTCTGCCAGACAGCCAATCAGCTATCTATGTAGCAGCTTGCCTCTAACACCATGGGCCCTTCTCTTGCTCAGCAACCTCCTGTGCAGCACTTTGTCAAAGGCCTTCTGGAAATCCAGGTAGATAACATCCATTGGCTCTCCTTTATCTAACCTGCTTGTTATTTCATCCCTGTACTATGTTTCCTTTTCCGAAGGATGAATTTTTGCTTTGTCTCCTGAATTACTCTCAGAAACTCCTGTCTTTGCTGCTCCACTGTCTTTCCTGCTAGGCCCCTCTCCCAGTCAATTCTGCCCAGCTCCTCCCTCATGCCTCTGTTGTTACCTTTATTCAGCAATGATGCGGTTACATCTGATTCCACCTTCTCCCTCTCAAATTGCAGAGTAAATTCTATCATCTTATGATCACCACCTCCTAAGGGTTCCTTAGGTTAAGCTCCCTTATCAAGTCTGCTTCACTGCACAACACTAAATCCAGTACTGCCTGTTCCCTCATGGGCTCCCAAAAACTTGTAGATATTCCATAAACTGCAATCCACTACCTACCTGATTTCCCAATCCACCTTCGTACTGAAACGCTCCATGATCACCGTGACCTTCACTTTCTTACACACCTTTTACATCTTATGCACCAGATCCTGACTACTGTTTGGAGGCCTGTACATAACACTCCCATAACATTATGGGTTCTTTTCATCTTCGCAGTTCCTCAATTGTACCCACACAGACTCGACATCATCTGAGGTAACAAGGTGTGGAGCTGGATGAACACAGCAGGCCAAGCAGCATCTTAGGAGCACAAAAGCTGACATTTCTGATGAAGGGTCTAGGCCCGAAACGTCAGCTTTTGTGCTCCTAAGGTGCTGCTTGGCCTGCTGTGCTCATCCAGCTTCACACTTTGTTATCTCGGATTCTCCAGCATCTGCAGTTCCCATTATCTGTCAAAATCATCTGACTCTACTTTCATTTAATTTCATTTCTTACTAATAAGGCAACCCCACCCCCTCAGCCTATCTGCCAGTCTTTTTGATGGGATGTGCATCCTTGAGATATTCAGCTCCCGATCCCGATTTCCTTGCAGCCATGTCTCCCTGACGCCCACCACATCATACCTGCTAATTTCGATCTGTGCCACAAGCTTATTACCTTATTTTGTATACTGTGTGCATTCAGGTATAACACCTTCAGCCCTTCTTCTCATTCTCATCCCCTTATGTTAGACTCCTAACTCTTTCCAAACGCTCTGAACTATTTTGTGTGCTGGGGAATTTAGTAACTTCTCCTGTGTTCTCCTTTCTTTTCATAGTTTGCTGTGCAGTTGAAACTGCTTGTACTCTCCCAGCCGCAAGCCCTCTCCACACCCAACACGCTGACCTGCTGTTTTGTTTCCCATTAGCCGTTATACATCTCGGAGTTTTACACTTTCCTTATCCCCAGTTTCTAGTTGAAAGTCCTGTTGACCAGCCTATTTATCCTTTTCGCTAGAACGTTGGTCCCAGCTCTGTTCAGGTGGAGACCGCCTGGTCAGCAATCTGGAGATTATAACCCTTGAGGACCTGTTCTTTAATTTATTTCCTCGCTCCTGATAAACGTTGAACAGGTCCTCTATCCTAGTCTTGCCTATGTTGTCTGTCTTGACATGGACCACCACAACTGGATCCTTCTGCTCCCACTCCAATATCCTTTCAAGCCGGTCGGAGATGTCCCTTGCCCTGGCACCAGGCAGGCAACACACCATGCGGGACCCTTGATCCTGCTTACAAAGGATGCTATCTATTCCCCGATAATAGAATCCCCTACCACTACCACTTGTCTTGTTGCTCCCCTCTCTTCAATGGCCTTTATACCACAGTGCCACAGCCAGCTGGCTCATCCTTCCTGTGGTCAAGTACGCCAGCAGCAGCAACTGACCGCCTGCCTTCTGTCCTAGCCCAGTCTATCAGGAGGATATATGAGACCACAGCTGAGAATCCTGGCACCCAACAAATGGAGGGTATTTGCAAACCGGTGAATGGACAGAACATCTGTTATTTGCACTGAACTAGCCCAACAGCCATCGCTGACTTATATACAAGGCTTGGCTTGGCATTTTATGTTGCCCAGGATATTGCCTCTGGTGCCCTGGACAACATTCAACCCTCAGTCAACATCGGAAAAGGGAAGAATATCCGAGCTGTCACCACATGGCTGTGTGTGTGTGTGTGTGTGTGTGTGTGTGTGCGTGCGCGCATGTGAAGACATGATCAAATCTGTTTCCTTTTTCCTCGGTGATGCCCCTTTTGCATCTGCTGTCCTTCTGGAACCTTCCTCTAGTTAAGGGAGGTGGCAGAAGACTGGACGATTACTTTTCCAGGAAGGATACAAGGATAATCCCAGCAGCTACAGAGGTGGTGGGGAGTCTTCCGGAAACAATTATTCAGGATAGAATTACTAATCACGTGGAAAAAAGGGGAGGCATGATTAAGGAGGATCAACACAGATTTCCAAAGGGAAATCGAGTTTCATAAATTTGCTATAGATAACACAGTGTGGAGCTGGAGGAACACAGCAGGCCAGGCAGCATCAGAGGAGTAGGAAAGTTGACGTTTTGGGTCAGGACCCTTCTTCAGAAATGCTGAAGAAATTTCTGAAGAAGGGTCCTGACCCAAAACTTCAGTTTTCCTGCTCCTCTGATGCTGCCTGGCCTGCTGTGTTCCTCCAGCTCCACACTGTGCTATCTCTGACTCCAACATCAGCAGTTCTTACTACCCCTTCACAAAATTGCTAGAGTTTTTAGGAGAGGTAACTGAAAAGCTTAATGGGGATAATGTTGCTGATGTAGTATTTCCAAATTTCCAGAAAGTGTTCAACAGACCTACAGAGAAAGTTGTAGGGCATTATAGCAAAAGGACACTTAAAGCATGCATAAAATAAAAGTGGCAAATGGTCAATGGATATTTTCTTCAGGTTGGAAGAAGGTTTGTAGTGGAGTTGTGCAGGGGTCAGTATCAGAACCCTTGCTTTTCCTGTTATATATTACTGTTCATGATCTGGATCTCAGGGTACAGGGGGTAATTTGCAGATGACACAAAGGATGGTAGCATTGTAAACTGTGACGAGGACAGTGCAGAATTCCAAAGGGATGTTGACAAGTTAATGGAGTGGGCCGAAGATGGCAGATGAATTTCAAAGCACGAATGTATGAGGAGGATCATTTTGGTAGGAACAACAATGAAAGATGTTATAATATAGGGAGGACAATCTAAAGGGCCACAGGAGCAGAGGTTCCTGGATGTATATATGGAGAGATAGCAGTTAATAAAACATGCAATGCCCTCAACTTTATTAATAGGGACATGGAGAGCATAATTGTAATGTTGAACTAGTAGAAGACCCTTGTTAGAACTCAGCTGGAGTATTGTGTAGAGTTCTGGGCACCACATTATAGGAATGGTGTGAACATGTTGGAGAGAGTGCAGATGTGATTTGCAAGAATGGCTCCAGGGATGAGAAACTTCTGTTCAGAGAATCTATTGAAGAAGTTGGGACTGTTCACTTTAGAGACAAGAAAGCGGAGAGGAGATCTGATAGAGGATTTCAAAATTATGAGGGGACTGGATATATCAGACAGAGAGCAGCTGCTCCCACTCATAAAATAGAACAAAATACAAACAAGAGGGCATAGATTTAACGTGAGGTGCAAACGAAGCAAGGGTGATGGGAGAAAATACGTTCTCACTCAATGAGTTATTAGGGAGTGGAATGTGCTGCCTGGAAATGCGGTGCAGGCAGGTTAAAAAATAACACATTTTTTAATCAACCTGTTTGGAGATGTTATATAGCTCTGGCACAGGTGGTACTTAAACCCGGGCCTCCTGACTCAGAGGTATGGATACCACCAGTACACTGGAAGCATTAAAGAAGAGCATTGGACAGAAATAATGTGAAGGGATATGGGGACAAGGCAGGAGATTGGCACTATGCTCGGAGAGAGAAAGGACTGCAGATACTAGAAGCTAAAGTCAATAGATGTAGAGCTGGAGAAGCAAAGCAAGTCAAACAGTACTCGAGGAGCAGGAAAGTCAATGTATTGGGTCGGAATCCTTCGTCAGTAATGACGCTCATTTGAAGAGTCAGTGCTGATACAATGGGCTGAATGGACTCTTTTTGCACTGTCACAATTCTGTGATTCTTTGGTAGATGTGACAAGTTTGGGAAGTGCCATCTGAAGGTCTTTGGTGAACTTCTGTAGTGCATTTGTACATAAAATGATAAAATGTAACGTCACAATGGTCAGGTGGGAATCACTAGCTGAAAGTCTGTTGAAGAAGCATGTCTGAGGATGCTAACCATTTTGATTCCCTAAGACCTATCCAAGTGCAAATAGTTGCAGGAGCATGTGAAAGCCTGAATTTGTGAAGTAGAAAATATCATGGGGACGTGGGGAATGGGTGAGAGAGTGGGACTAAATGGGTTGCTCTTCAATAGAGCTAACACAGACTCAGTGGGCTGAATGCCCTCCTTATATACTGTACATCTGAGCCGATTTGTTCTGGCAACATTCAAAGTAACTATTTACTAGTAATTAATACTGCTTATCAGGAACTAACACCATTTTAATGGTAACTGATTGTCATTACTGGGGTATTATAGGAATGCAGGTGCTGCAGTTGTAATAAACTTCAGTTCTAAGACAAACACAAAGGGATCGTTGATCATTGCTGAAATGATTCGCTGTGCTGTGACAGTTGGAACAGCCACTATGTAATGTGGTCTACCTGGCCTGTGTGAACCTATGGTTTTCTTTGAACCTGGACCTTAGGGCTTTACCTCAGAGCCAGCTGCTTCCTGCCACTTTGCATGCTGCGGCCATCTGATCCTTTCATCATCTTCCTGCCTTTAATCCTCAAACAATTGTTTCGCATCTGGTCCTAGGAGAGGATTTGCCGACCTGGTTCCAGTCAGCAAGCCGACACCCCAAGATTAAAAACAGCCCGAGGTAGGAGCGCAGCTAAACTCACAAGCGTGTCAGGCAGGACAAAAAAAAAGCAGAACAGAGGAGTGTTCCTTCAGTGTGATGGATGGTAGCCATTTGGCCCATCGTGCTTGTGTCAGCAGGCAGAGAACATCAGGCTCCATCTCACTTTCTGAGCATGTTGTCCTGAGGCTCCTATGTGAAATGATTTATTTAAAAACAGAAGTATTATTTAAGCCCCTGAATGTATAATGTCCTTGCTATACACTAAGCATCGTATGAGGGTTAACAAAATTTCGGAGGTATAAAGCAAGCCAGATGAAGAAAGCAGAACAACTCTGAGTCATACAGCACGGTAACAGGCCCTTCAGCCCAACTCATCAGTGCCACCCAGACATCCCAATCTGACCTAGTCCCATTGTCCCATGTCCCTCGAAATAACTTCCTATTTCTTTTTCTTCATTCATTCATGGGATGAGGGTGTCTCTGGCCAGGCCAGCACTTATTGGTCACCCCTAATTGCCCAGAGGGCGGTTAAGAGTCATCTGCATCGCTGTGAATCTGGAATCACACGTAGGCCAGACGAGCTAAGGATGGCAGTCTCCTTCCCTAAAGGACATTAGTGAACCAGATGGGTTTTAAACTCCCACCCCCTTTAACAATTGAGAATGGATTAGATCCTTAATTCCAGATATTTTACTGTCATGGTGGAATTCAAACCTGGGTTCCCAGAACATTATCTGGGACTCTGGATTAACAGTCCAGTGAAAATACCACTGGGCCATCACCTCCCCTGTTCATGTACCCTTTCAGATGCCTTTCCAATGCTGTAACTGTACCAGCCTCCACCACTTCCTCTGGCAGCTCATTCCATACACACACCACCCTCTGAGCGAAAATGTCACCCTCCAGATCCTTTTTAAACCTTTGCCCCTCTCACCTTAAACCTGTGCCCTCTAGTTTTGGACTCCCCAAGCCTGGGGAAAAGTCCTTTTCTATTCACCCTATCCATGCCCCTCGTGATTTTGTAAACCCCTACAAGGTCAGCCCTCAGCCTCTGATGCTCCAGGGATGCCCTGCCTCGTCCCCTTGTTCTGGACTAGCTCCCTTCCCCCCACCTGAGACGTGTGTTGACTTTGGTCTAACCACTATCTAACCACCGCCTTTAATAATCTTAAGACCTCAACTTAATTAATCTTCAAAACTCATAGAAATACAAAACCTAGTCAATACCATGTGTCACAGGGTTTGGCCATTAAAATTAAATGGAGAAGGTGAGCCTGCAGGAAATTAATTGGACGGCAAATAGAATGTTTTATTGTGAGAGGAATTGATGACAAGAGCCAGGAGGCTATGCATTGTTGAGGCCACACCTGGAGTACTGTGTGTACAGCACTGCTCACCGTACTTACAGAGGGATGCTAATGCAGGGTAAGTTCACTAGACCATTACCTTGAAGGGTGGCATGGTGGCTCAGCGGTTGGTACTGCTTCGTCACACTTTCAGAGACCTGCGTTCAAATTCCACCCTCAAGTGAGTGCGCTGAGTTTGCACATTCTCCCTGTGTCTGTGAGAGTTTCCTCCGACAGTCCAAAGATGTGATGAACGGTCTGGGCCCAAAACGTCAGCTTTTGTGCTCCTAAGATGCTGCTTGGCCTGCTATGTTATTCCAGCTCCACACTTTGTTATCTCAGGTTGGATGGATTGGCCGTGCTAAGTTGCCTGTAGTGTTCAGGGAGGTGCAGGCTAGGTGGGTTAGCCTGGTAAGTGTGGGTTTGTGGGTATGGGTGGGATGCTCTTTGGTGAGTCAGTGCAGACTTGATGGATTGAATGGCCTTTATCTGCACTGTTTGGATTCTGTGAATGCCTTATGAAGAAAGACTGGCTCATGTCCTCTAGCGTTCAGAAGATGTAGAGATGACTTGATTGAATCAAGACGGGAGGCGATGACCTAGTGCTATCATCAGCGGACTGTTAATCATAAACCCAGATAACATTCTGGGGACCTTGGTTCAAATCCTCTTGGTGGAATTTGAATTCAATAAAATATCTGGAATTAAGAATCTAATGATGACAATGAAAAACCCATCTGGTCACGAATGTCCTTTGGGGAAGAAAACTGCCGTCCTTACCTGGTCTGGCCTACGTGTGACTCCAGACCCACAGGAATGTGGTTGACTCTTAACTGCCCCCTGGGCAATTAGGGATGGGCAATAAATGCTGCCTGGCCAGCGACATCCACATCCCATGAATGAATAAAATCAAACAAGTAGCTCCTGAGGGGAGTTGGTCGGGTAGGTGTGGAAAGCAAGTGTCCTCTTGGCGGAGAACCTAGAGTTAAGGGCCACTGTTTGAACATAAGGGAATGCCCATTTAAAACGGAGATGTGGAAATATTTCTTTTCCCTTGCAGAGTTGTGATTCCTTGGAATTCTCTTCCTCAAAAGGCATTGGATGCAGGATCTTTAAATATTTTTAAAGCAGAGGGAGATAAATTCTTGATGATCAAGGGGGTGAAAGATTACTGGGGATTGAATAGGACAGAGTTTAATAGAATGGAATAGTAATTTATTTTCACTTATATTTATGAAAATACAGTGAGATGTGTAAGAGTTGCCACAGTTCAGCACCATGGAGTTAAGATAAAATCAGAACTGCCATGATCTTATTGAATGGTGGAACATGTTCAATGGACTGAACGGCCTACTTCTGTCCCTTGTTTATATGTGAATAGGGTACTGCTTCTGACATGGGCTGCCAGCTCGTGACTTCAGATCTCTGGGCCCCACTGAAACATATTTGGCCCCTTTTTCTGAACAATTTCTTGGAAAGTTGGCATCAGTGACAAAGCCAGCATTTGTTGCACATCCCTAATGCCCCAGAGGGCAGATAAGTGTTAACCACGTTGCTCTGGGTCTGGAGTCATATGTAGGCCAGACCCGTTAAGGACAGCAGATTTTCCCTCCCTAAAGGGCATTAGTGAGTCAGTTTCCTTTTACACAAATATCTACAGAGGTTCCATGCTTACATTATTTTTAACTCCTTTTTTATTCCAGATGTTTATCAAATTTCACCACCTGAAAGGCTGGATCTGAACCTTTGTCCTCAGAGCATTAAGGTTCTCAGGTTCTGGATTGCTAATTCTGTTCAACCTTGTGTGGTCAATATAAAATTATCACCCGTCTAACCTGCACTGTTTTCTGATTAAGCAACATCTCAATGATAAAATTCTCATTCTTTTTATTCCAGATCCCTGAAGGAACTTGTCCCTTGTTCCCCTTCTCTACCTCTGTAACCTCCTCCAGCCTCAAAATGTTGTGAGAGCTCCTATTCTTTGCCTCTCGAGTTTCCCTGATTTCCATTCCTCCATTATCCTTACCCCTAGACCTGCCTTCCTACAAATATCTACCTCTCTCACTGCCCACCCCCAACCCCTCTTTAAAATGACCTTTAAGCCTACTTTTTGGAGCAGACTTTTGAGCCACTTGTCCTAATGCTGCTTCATGGGGCTCAGGGTCAAACCTAATTTGTAAACAAATGAACCTGCTAACGGCCTGTATCCCGGTGAAAGCAGATGTTCACCTGCACATCTGCCAATGTGGTATACTGTATCATTGTACCCGTTGTGGCTTCCTCTACATTGGGGAAACCAAGCGGAGGCTTGGGGACCGCTTTGCAGAACACCTCCACTCGGTTCGCAACAAACAACTGCACCTCCCAGTCGCAAACCATTTCCACTCCCCCTCCCATTCTTTAGATGACATGTCCATCATGGGCCTCCTGCACTGCCACAATGATGCCACCTGAAGGTTGCAGGAACAGCAACTCATATTCCGCTTGGGAACCCTGCAGCCCAACGGTATCAATGTGGACTTCACCAGCTTCAAAATCTCCCCTTCCCCCACTGCATCCCAAAACCAGCCCAGTTCTTCCCCTCCCCCCACTGCATCACTTCACCAGCCCAGCTCATCCTCTCCCCCCACTGCATCCCAAAACCAGCCCAGTCTGTCCCCGCCTTCCTAACCTGTTTTTCCTCTCACCCATCCCTTCCTCCCACTTCAAGCCGCACCTCCATTTCCTACCTACCACCTCATCCCGCCTCCTTGACCTGTCCATCTTCCCTGGGCTGACCTATCCCCTCCCTACCTCCTCACCTATACACTCCTCTCTACCTATCTTGTTTTCTCTCCATCTTCGGTCCGCCTCCCCCTCGCTCCCTATTTATTCCAGTTCCCTCTCCCCATCCCCCTCTCTGATGAAGGTCTAGTCCTGAAATGTCAGCTTTTGTGCTCCTGAGATGCTGCTTGGCCTGCTGTGTTCATCCAGCTCCGCACTTTGTTAGCAACGGCCTGTATCCCACTCCTATTGTCTCCTCGCTGAGGGAAGGAGATGGAGCTAATGGAAGATAAAATGGCCGAGTGTTAGATATGGGGCCAGTGGCAGAGGTTATCTTTTATCCACTTATAGGATAAGGGCATCACTGGCCAGGCTAGCATTCATTGCCCATCCCTAACGGCTCCGAGGGCAGTTGAGAGTCAATCATGTTGGAGTCACATGTCGGCCAGACCAGGTGGGGTAGGCAGATTGTTCTCTAAAGGACATTCATGAACCTGGTGGGTTTTTATTCTGACAATTAACGATAGCTTCATGGTCATCATTAGACATTTAATTCCAAATTTTTATCAAATCCAAATCTATCTCCTTCTTGAAAATATTCAATGTTTTGGCCTCAACTATTTTTTTTGGCAGAGAATTCCACAGGCTCCCCTACTCTCTGAGTGAAAAAAAATCTCTCCTCAACTCTGAATGGCCAAACCTGTATCCTTAGGCTGTGACACCCCTCAATCCCCAATCAGTTCAGAACATCCTTCCTGCACCTAACCTTGCCTATTTTATAGATTTCTCTGAGATCCCCCCGCTCATTCTTCTAAACTGCAGTGAATACTCTCCCAACCGATCCAGTCTGTCCCCATACGCCGGCTTTACCCTGAGGAATCAACCTAGTATACCTTTGCGCACTCCCTCTATCGCCAGAACATCCTTTCTCAGAGAAGGAGATCAAAGCTACGCACAATGCTCCAGGTGTGGTCTCACCAATGCCCTGTACAAATGCAGCAAGACATCCCTGCTCCTGCGCTCAAAACCTCTCACTATGAACACTAACACACCGTACGCTTTCTGCACCACCTGCTGTACCTGTAAATGCTTACTTTCAGTGGTTGGTGTACATCCAGGTCTCATTACACCTCCGCCTTTCGCAATCTATCGCCATGCAGATGATATTTTGTCTCCTGGCTTAGCTACTAAAGTGGGCAGCTTCACATTTGCTCAAATTGTACTCAAATTATATCTACTGTGTATGTGCCCACTGACTCAATTTGTCCCAATCACACTGAAACTGTCTCTGCATCCTCTTCACAGCTCACTCTCCCAAACAGCTTTGTGCCATCTGCAAACCACATTTAGTTCCCTCGTCTAAATCATGAATATATATCATGACCAGCTGGGATCCGAGCCCCGATTCCTGCAGTAGCCCACTATTACTGCCTGTAAAAGTCCCGTCTATCCCTACTCCGAAATCACAAGCAGGATGCCCATCAATTGTAGGAGGATATCATGGGCTGGTCAGAGAGCTGGGCACGGAACTGGCACGTGGAATTCGACTGGAAAAGTGACAGGTATAGCACCGGTGGACAGCTGACAAAGCCAAGATTACACCATGAATGGTAGGGCCCTGGAAAGCACAGAAGTTCAGAGGAATCTTGGTGGCTATATCCATAGACCTCCGAAGATCACAGGGCAGTTGAAGGGAATGTTGAAGGAGGCGTGTGGGATACCTGTCTTTATTAGCTGAGGCAGGGAATGCAAGAAAGAGGAGTAATGCTGGAATTATAGAAAATACTGGTTAGGCCACGACTGGAGCACTGTGTGTCGCTCTGGTCACTGTGTTATGGGAAGGATGTGATTGCACTGGAAGGAGTGCAGAGATGTGGTGCCTGGGCTGGAGGGTCTGAGGAATGTTTGGATAAACTGGGATTATTTTCCTCCGAGCAGCAAGAGTTGAGAGGGAACCTGGTAGAGGTGTATGAAATTATGAGTGACATAGAGAGGAAGGCATGTTTTTCCATTATTGGAGAGGCCAATAACCAGAGGGCATAGATTTAAGGGAAGTGGGATAAAGCAAAGAGGAGAATTTAAGTAATTTTTTTAAACTCAGAGGCTGAAGGTTGAGTTAGAATGCCTCATAACGTTTAAACAGTCTTTAAACATTCACTTGCATTGGCATAGCCTCCAAGACAATGGGCCAAGAACTGGAAAATGGGATTAGTGTAGTCAGATGGCTGCATACCAGCATGAACACAGTGGGCCAAATGGTCTCAACCTGTGCTATAAACATGTGGGGAGGGTCCAACCCTTTCGCAAGGAAGGGAGACTCATATGAAATTCCCATCTTCCATGACCACAGTGCCCTTAAATCCAATTAAGTTCTGCTCGGAATAGGAGGCATTGCTGAAAAAGGGAGCCTTTTCAATTTTGTTAAACTGATAACAGGATTTTGGTTCGTGACTTTGCCTCAGAGACTACATTGAATCAGGAGGGTGTAATAACTTGCCATCTGTGCTGTAGACGATCCCAAATTATGCACGAGCTCAATGCAAGCTGCTGTGGAGAACTGACACTCAAGTTTGAACTCTGCAAGATTAGCAGGTCATCCAGGGTGTTACATGTTGTACTGCTCCAGGCAGGGAAATGCTGACTGAGATCATCCCTGCACTTCTCCACCAGTGGTTAGCCGAATATATAAGACAAATTAGAACATTTCTAATAACCTAATATGATACTTGTAACTTAATACTTGTGCTTTGAACAGGGGAGTATAGAGAGAGAATTGTTCTGCATGTAGAACACGTGGTTTTGAGGGGAGAATGCCATAACGGATTTTTTTCTGGCTGTCCTTCATGAGTGAAGTAACTGCACAGAGACTGGTATCCCATCACCAAGCCACATTTTATTTACTTGTGCATAGTACTCACACTGTGACCAGGCAGCTCGGAGTCATTACCCTGAGTTGAGGAGATTCTAAATCCTTGTTTATATTGGTTGGTCGGGGCTTCTTGACTGACCCAGTTTAACTGCTCCAGTCAAGGATCTCACGGTCAATGAGATCCACCTGGTTCCAATCACTACAGCAAGGAAGCAGAATGTCACACATGGTGTGTGGGCATCCTGGCTGGGGTCCTCATTTATTACCCATTCCTCAATGCCCCCTCAGAAGGTGACAGTGAGCTGCTGTCTTGAGGTGCTGCAACCAGTTTGGTGTTGGGACATCACAATGCTGTTTAGGAAGGAGTTCCAGGATTTTGATCGAATGACACTGAAGGAGCAGTAAGATATTTCCAAGTCAGGATGGTGCATAGTTTGGAGAGGAATCTTGGGGATGTTTGGGGGAAAGCGGTGAATTGTAGGGGTCAGTTCAGTTCTGTTCCATCATGTGTCCCTCAACAATATTTCTACAGAGCTCTTCTGCTGCCAAAAAACACTCTGGGTGTAGCTGCACCAAATGGATGGCAGCAGTTCAAGAGAGTAGCTCATCACCAACTCCTTAAGGGAGTTGGGATCGGAATTAGAGGCTGGGCATTGCCAGTGTCACCCACACCCTGTGAAAACCATCTTAAACTCATATTGAACTTCTTTCCCGTGGACCAGTTGTTAAGTGATGTCAGGCTAGTCTGTCATGCTGAGTAAATCTTGCTCAGTGTTTCACAGATTAACAGCCAAAACGTTTCAGGTTGGAGCAAACTTATATCCACACAAGAAAATGTCAGGGTCAAGTCACACTGAGTGCAGCATGGAAAGTGTGCTGCACTGTCAGAGGTACTGTTCACATAGCTTGGACTCTGAAACTGAATCCCTGGGGGTGTGTGTGTGTGTGTGTGTGTGTGTGTGTGTGTGTGTGTGTGTGTGTGTGTGTGCGCGCGCACATGTACATTTGCATGTGTGGAAGTATGTGTGCATGTGTGTGAGAGTGTGCGCTTGCATGTACATGTATGCGTGTCCATGAGCGGGTGTGTGCATGTGAATGTGTGAGTTTGCATGTGTGTGTGTGTCTGCCTGTGTGGTGTTCATGTGCGTGTGTGTGTGTGTGACGGTGTGTATGTGTGAGAGAGAGTTTGTGTGTGCGTGCGCGCGCGCGCGAGATAGTGGATACGTGTGTGTGTTTTTATGTGAGAGATTGTGTGTGTGCCTGTATGAGAGAGAGTGTGCATGTGTTAGAGAATGTGTGTGTGTGTGTGTGTGAGAAAGTGAGTGCATGTGTGTTCTTGTGTCTGTTTGTGTGTGTGAGAGAGAGAGAGTGCATGTGTGTAAATGTGTGTGTTTGTGTGTGACAGACAGTGTGAGTGTATGTGCGCGTGCGTGTGTGTGTAAAATTGTGTGTGTGTGTGTAATTGTGTGTGCGTTTGTGTTTACACATGAGAGAGAGAGTGCACGTGCGCCCGTGTGTGTGGGAGAGAAACTGTGTGTGTGTGTATGTCGGTGTGTGAGACAATGAGAGACACTGTGTGTATATGTGTGATCTTGCTGTGTACTGATTGTTTCCTCCATCACAACAGTGACGAATGAGTGTTGAAACATCCAACAAGCAAGAGAACACATGATGAACGGTAAGAGCCTGGGGAGCACTGAGTGTCAGAGAGACCCTGGTGTGCATGTACACCGGGCTGTTAAGGTAGTGGGACAGGGAGGTAAAATAGTTAAGGAGGCGTATGGGATACTTGCCTTTATTGGCTGAGGTATAGAGTGTCAGAGCAGGGAGGTGATGCTGGAACTGTATCAAACGTTGGTTAGGACACAGCTAGAGTAGCATGTGCAGTTCTGGAAGGGGATGTGGTAGCACTGGAGAGGGAGCAGAGGGACATTTACCAGAACGTTGCCAGGGCTGGAGAGTTTCAGTGATGAAGAGAGATTGGACAGAGTGAGGTTGGTTTCCTCAGAGCAGAGGGGTCTGAGAGGGAAGTACATGTATATACAGTTATGAGGGGCATGGGGTAGACAGGAACAAATATTTGCCTCTTGGTGTAGGCATCGATGACCAGGGGGACACAGATTTGAGGTAAGGCGCAGGAGGTTTACAGTGGATGTGGGGCAAGATGGTTTCACACTGAGGGTGGTGAGAATCTGTGTTATAGACCTGTACAATTTTATATTGTCTTGAGATTGTGTGAAAAGTATTTTAGAATTAATGTCCTCTTTGTTTTAAATGTCCAGAACTTCCATAAATGTTAGGGAATTATAATTATCCAATAACATTCCGCCTCCTTGAGTAAAATAATAATCACCAGTGGGATTCAGTGCAGAGCTCCTGGCTCGTAAACTATGAAGCAATTTATTTCAACAGTTCCTTGCTCCAGAGAAAATGAACGCAAGTCATTTTGTTGCTAGGGTTTTGACATTATATTCACCTACTTGGGGTCATGATCATCATACAAGGGGCAAGGTCAAAGCAGGTTAGGGTCATGAAAAAGGTATTTTGTATATCCCACAGTTTATGCAAGTCTACAGAGCCTGGCTGGCATGGATTTCTCTCTTCAGCCATCAGGATATGTATAACACAGAAAGCTACCCCAACTCCAGCAGGTTTCCTGCTCAATCATTATCCTATATGTTACGCAGATGGAAAAATGGCAACAAGACTTTTCACAATAAACAGACCTTAGTATTGTGCATTGCTTCCAGAACTATCAGACCAACCTCGTTGATTCTATAAAAAGCCTGTTCAAACATATTTTAACTGGCCTTATACTCTGGCATAGAAAGCAGTTGTGGTCAGAACATTGAGAGATAGTAAGAACTGCAGATGCTGGAGTCAGAGATAACACAGTGCGGAGCTGGATGAACACAGCAGGCCAAGCAGCATCAGATGAGCAGGAAAGTTAATGTTTCGGGTCCCTGCTATGTTTTGTGCTCCTAACATGCTGCTTGGCCTGCTGCGTTCATCCAGCTCCACACTTTGTTATCTCCACACTGTGTTATCCTGTGTTCCTCCAGCTCCACACTGTGTTCTCCTGTGTTCCTCCAGCTCCACATTGTGTTGTCCGAGATCAGAACACTGAATGTTTTTAAGAAGGAGTTGGTTACAGTTCTTAGGGTTAAAAGAATCAAAGAGTATGGGGAGAAAGCTGAGGGGACTGAGTTGAATGATTAGCCATGATCATATTGCTTCAAGGTGCAGTGTGGACTCGTTGGGCCGAAGGGCCTGTTTCCACACTGTAGGGAATCTAATCTAAAGATATTGAATAGGGGAGCAGGCTCAAAGGACTGAATGGCCTCATCCTGCTCCTATTTTTTATGTTTCTACATCTTCATATTCCTGCAGCATTTCACCCAATGCACTTAACACCTTTCATTACTCAGGAATGAGGAGGCAGTGATGTAGACTATGCTACAGGGTTATTACCCCGATTCCCACGGTACGGCTTGAGGACCATAGGTTCAAATACTTCGGCAGCGCATAGTCAAAGTTTAGATTCAATAAAAAATATGAAAGTAAAAGAACTGAGGATGCTGTAAATCAGAAGCTAAAAAAAAGCAGAAATTGCTGGGAAAGCTCAACAGCATCTGTGAAATCAGAGTTAACATTTTGCGTTCAACTCTGAGGAAGGTCACTCAGCCTGATGCGTTAACTCTGATTTCTCTTCACAGATGCTGCCAAAGGCTTGTTGAGCTTTTCAAACAACTTCTGATTTTGTTTCTGAAATTTAAAAAAGTTGGCCTAATGGTGACCGTTTGCTGATTGTGGTAGAAACCCATGACAATGAGCCTGGTTCACTAATATCCTACAGGGAAGGAAACCTGCTTTCTTTGGTCTACATGCGACTCCAGACCCACAGCAATGTAGTTAAATCTTAACTGTCCTCTGTACAATAAATGCTGACTCAGCAAGAGCTGCCCATGCATGAATTAAAAAAAAACTGGCCAGCGTTTTAACAATTTAGAGTCAAATTCATTGCTGAAGGCAGGTTCGAGAAGGTTGGGGCAGGGGGTGTAGATATTACTGTAGATCCTGACTAAAAGTTGAGAGTAACAATCCATAAAGTCCCCACAGTGTGGAAGCAGGCCATTCAGCCCATTGACCCTCCAAAAAGCATCTAACCCAGACCCAACAACTCCTACAAACCTGCATTTTAACATGGTTAACCAACTAGCCTACAAACCCCTGTACACCTGGGCAATTTCCCAAGCCCAATCCACCCCAACCTGCACATCTTTGGGCTGTGGGTGGAAACCAGAGCACCCAGACAAAACCCACGCAGACACTGGGAGGATGTGCAAACTCCACACAGACAGTCTAACAAAGTTTGGGATCAAATCTGGGTCCCTGGCGCTGTGAGGCGGCAGTGCTAATCACTGAGCCACTGTGCCAGTGTAAGTTAGATAAGCCTGAGTTTGTGATGATTAATACTGACAACCAATCCAGGATAGCTCATTGAGCTTACAATGTGGCCAGCCATCATAGAACAGAGAGCACAGAAAAGTACAGCACAGTACAGACCCTTCGGCCCACGATGTTGTGCCGTGGAATAATCCTAATCCAAAAATAAAATAACCTAACCTACATTCCCCTCAATTCACTGCTGTCCATGTGCATGTCCAGCAGTCGCTTAAATGTCACTAATGACTCCGCTTCCAAGACTACCACTGGTAAACTATTCCATGCGCTCACAACTCTCTGGGTGAAGAACCTCCCTCTGACGTCTCCTCTATACATTCCTCCTAACACCTTAGAACTATGACCCCTCATGGCAGTCAATCCTGCCCTGGGGAAAGGTCTCTGGCTATCGACTCTATCCATGCCTCTCATTACCTTGTACACCTCGATCAGGTCACCTCTCTTCCTCCTTCTCTCCAGAGAGAAAAGTCCGAGCTCAGTCAACCTCTCCTCATAAGACAAGCCCTCCAGTCCAGGCAGCATCCTGGTAAACCTCCTTTGCACCCTCTCCAAAGCCTCCACATCTTTCCTATAATAGGACAACCAGAACTGGACACAATATTCCAAGTGTGGTCTCACCAGGGTTTTGTAGAGCTGCAGCATAACCTCGCGGCTCTTAAACTCGATCCCCCTGTTAATTAAAGCCAAAACACCATATGCTTTCTTAACAACCTTATCCACCTGGGTGGCAACTTTGAGGGAGCTATGCACTTGAACACCAAGATCCCACTGTTCCTCCACACTGCCAAGAATCCTGTCTTTAATCCTATACTCAGCATTTAAGTTCGACCTTCCAAAATGCATCACTTCGCATTTATCCAGGTTGAACTCCATCTACCATTTCTCAGCCCAGCTCTGCATTCTGTCAATGTCTCGCTGAAGCCCTCGATACTATCAACGGCATCTCCAATCTTTGTGTCATCAGCAAACATACTAACCCGCCCCTCAACCTCCTCATCCAAGTCATTTATAAAAACTACAAAGAGCAGAGGCCCAAGAACAGAGCCCTGCGGGACACCACTCAGCACTGACCTCCAGGCAGAATATTTACAATCTTCAACCACTCTCTGCCTCCTGTCAGCGAAACAATTCTGAATCCAGACAGCCAAATCACCCTGTATCCCATACCTCCTAACTTTATGAATGAGTCTGCCATGGGGACCCTTATCAAATGCCTTGCTGAAGTCCATGCACACCACATCCACTGCTTGTCAAACTGTCTCGTGACCTCCTCAAAGATTTGTGAGGCATGACCTGCCCCTCACAAAGCCATGCTGTCTCCCTTTAATCACGCTATGCTTTTCCAAATAGTCATAAATCCTATCCCTCAGAGTTCTTTCCAAAACCTTGCTGACCACAGACGTAAGACTGACTGGTCTGTAATTTCCAGGGATTTCCCTATTCCCTTTCTTGAAAGGAGGAACAACATTTGCCCCCCTCCAATCTTCCGGTCCGACTCCCATGGAGAGTGAGGAAGCAAATATCTTCACCAACGGCTTAGCAACCTCCTTTCTCGCTTCCCGGAGCAACCTAGGATAAATCTGGTCTGACCTTGGGGACTTATCAATCTTAATGTTTGCCAAAATTTCCAGCACATCAACTTCCTCAATCTCGATCTGTTCAAGCCTGTTTCCCTGCTCCTCAAAGTTCTCATTCACAACAAGATCCCTTTCCTTAGTGAAAACCGAAGCAAATGACTCATTTAGGGCTTCCCCTATCTGCTCAGACTCCACGCACAAGTTCCCTACGCTATCCCTGATTGGCCCTACTTTCTCCCTGATCATTCTCTTATTCCTCACGTATGAGTAAAATGCCTTCGGGTTCTCCCTAATCCTTCCTGCCACGCTTTTTTCGTGCCCCCTCCTGGCCCTCCTCAGTCCACTTTTGAGCTCCTGCCGAGCAAGCCTGTAATCCTCTAAAGCTGTGCTAGACCCTTGCTTCCTCCATCTTACATAAGCCGCCTTTTTCTTTTTGATGAGAAGCACCTCTGTACCCGTCATCCAAGGCTCCTTAATCTTACCCCTTCTTACCTGTCTCAGAGGAACAAATTTATACATCACTCGCAACAACTGCTCCTTAAACAGCCTCCACAAGTCTGCTGTGCCCTTTCTGTGGAACAATTGCTCTCAATCTGTACTTCCCAACTCCTGTCTGATAGCGTCATAGTTTCCTTTACCCCAGTTAAATATCTTCCCTTGGTAACTGCTCCTTTCCGTTTCCATGGCTATGGTAAATGTGAGGCTGTTGTGGTCACTGTCGCCAAAGTGTTCTCCCACCACGAGATCTGACACCTGTCCTGGCTCATTGCCGAGCACCAAATCCAAAATGGCCTCTCCCCTCGTCGGCCTGTCCACCTACTGAGAAAGGAAACCCTCCTGAACACACCTGACAAAAACGGCTCCATCCAAACCATCTGCACTAAGGAGGTTCCAATCTATATTGGGAAAGTTAAAGTCACCCATAACAACAACACTGCTATGTTTGCACTTTTCAACAATCTGCCGGCCAATGAGTTCTTCGATCTCCCAACTGCTGTTTGGGGGTCTGTAGAAAACCTCCAGTGAGGTGACTACTCCCTTGCTGTTCCTAATTTCCA